>NW_015660499.1:771844-776245 GCF_001515625.1 Sinocyclocheilus rhinocerous | reverse complement strand
ATCCACTCAGCGTGATTTGTTTATCAGCTCGCGCACATCAGCTATACAGGCATTAATACTGAATGTTTAACGTTATATTCATTGCATACATATACTTCGTAGTAGACATCCTTAACTCCATTCCGCTGTCTGTTGTTCTGTTTTCAGTTTTTCTTTGTCTGAATATGGCACTTATCACATGCTGTGTGGTATCGGCGTTTGGTATCAGGGCATTTTAACAAGTACGAGTACGAGTACAGGAGCTCAGTATCGGGCCCGATACCGATACCAGTATCGGTATCGGTGCATCCCTAATATTTATAATGTTACAAGAGAAGTATAATTTTTAAATAAATGCAGTTCTTTCGAACTTTCTAGTCATTAAGGAATCTTGAAAATATGTATTACGGTTTCCACAAAAATATTAAGCAGCACAACTGTTTTCAACATTAATAATAATAATAAATGTTTCTTGAGCAGCAAATCAGCATATTAGAATGCTTTCTGAAAGATCATGTGACACTGAAGACTGGAGTAATGATGCTGAAAATTCAGCTTTGCATAAATTTTAAAATATATTCAAATAGAAAACAGTTTTAAATTGCAATAATATTTCACAATATTACAGTTTTTTCCTGTATTTTTAATCAAATAAATGCAATCTCAGTGAGCAAAAGAGATTTTTAAAACATTACAAATCTTACCAACCCCAAACTTTTGAATGGTAGTGTAGTTGCTGAATTTTTAAGGTTCATGGCATCATATCTTTATAAAAGAATTACAGAAAAAGCCACAATATGCTGATAATGCAATTTACGCATGATCCTCAAGAGTCTGGCTTGTTTTTTTTAAATAATCATAGACTGGGAACTGGGAATCTCTGCATTTGGATAGTTTTAAACATAATTTTACACAAATTAGCCAAAAACAATAAAAGTCAATAATAATAGTGATACAAGGAACTGAGAAAGGATGAGCAGCGTTTGTTTCCAGTGATTCACAGTCTCATTTTTCAATCATGTTACTGTGTAATGTAACAATTTCGGTAGAGAAAAACAGCAGATAAAATGCTTCTCAAAGTCACAATTCATTCCAGCCCATGTAAGAATAATATCCAATCAATTTTGTCCACTTCTTGAGCACATTTTACTGAAAATCATGTCTTTCACAGAAATCTCCAGTTCATTCCTATGGAACATCCCATAAAGCTTGTCTGCATTAGCTACGGGGGGGTGGAGCTTAGCGAAGAGTCAATTACAAAGCATGAAAACAGTGATATAAACACACAGTATGTGATTGTAACGTGAAGTATTCGCATCTACGCTTGCGTACTTTGGATAAAACAATGGCAGGACGAGTCACTCCGCTGTGGCATAAAAATATGTGACTAACAAAATTACATGCAAACAAATCTCAGCTTCTCGCTCTTGTATGGTCTCAAACGCTCTTTTGTTTTCTTTTATTGCTCTCTTCAACACTGTCTTTCCCACACTCCAAAAATCCAGTGTGGAGCTACATCTGCCGGCTGTCAGTCACAATTTTCTGGACTCCAGCCATCAAGACGACTGCAGCTGGATGGCCGTGATATAGTCTCCCTGAGCAACTTATAGCAGAACATTATCGTCTAAGAGTGACTACGCTATAAAACGAAATCTAAATCACTTCATTTATCCAACAGGTGGCCACTGACAGTGAAAAGACAAACCTATAGCGGCCATTATTAATCAGAGCCATCAGAAAATAAACCTCGAAACCTCCCAGGAAAAAAGGTGAGAAGGTGATGAGAATGCTGATGAAAGGCAGTTTTTCCTCTGAGATATGAGACGTGCCCTCTGTCCAAGCCACACAGGAAGTGAGCATTTCAGACAGCACTGTCAGTGAGGTGTGACTGAGAAGACCATCACACAACTGCAAGACTGAAACCTTTTGGTCTTTATTATTTTCTCAATAAATTAACTTTCTATGTTTCTTATGCTGCCTGATCAGAAATCATAAATAAACCAATGTTGGCCCAAACTGGTTTATACCGTTTAGTATTTATCTAGCTGGTGGAGCAAACGAGTACCACCACCAAACCTCAAAAACTAGAAAGCATGCATCTTAATTTATAGGGCTGCAAGATTTGGAGAAAAATAATCAAATTGCAATAAATAAATACTTTTAAAAAAGCCCAGGTTTGCTTTGCTTGTTTGTAGTGCCGCACATAAAATTTGTCCAAAAATAATGTGTTTTTATATCAATATGACTATATTAATATTAACCACAAAACCACTACTACTACTATTACTACTACTACTACTACTAGTAATAATAATAATAATAATAAATGTTATTATTTAAATGTTATAAATGTTTTTAAATATCATTTTTATTATATTAATTATTTTATTAAATTAAAAGATTACAAACATTACTGTTGTAATATTTCTTTGTAAAGTAAATTGTAATAGTAATAAAATATCAGTAAAATAAGTTTACTATTAGTATTACTAAATTAAAAAATATAACTATTGTAATATATCTTATTATAAGTAGGGTTGGGCCGATAGACGATGCCATCATCCATCGCCGATGGCTGATAGACATCACGATTTTGAGCCGGCATCGTGACCCCAATCCCCACCCCACCTCACCCCCCGCATCCCAATACCATGTTCGGAAAGAAAATGACGTGTAGGCGGAACCCCTAAAGGGAATAAATACAAGATGGGAGGAAAATATATATTTCAATATTTTTCCTCGCAGTTATATAATTGGGTAATTATACTACATATACAGTGGGTACGGAAAGTATTCAGACCCCCTTAAATTTTTCACTCTTTGTTATATTGCAGCCATTTGCTAAAATCATTTAAGTTAATTTTTTTTCCTCATTAATGTACACACAGCACCCCATATTGACAGAAAAACACAGAATTGTTGACATTTTTGCAGATTAATTAAAAAAGAAAAACTGAAATATCACATGGTCATAAGTATTCAGTTGCTGTGACACTCATATATTTAACGCAGGTGCTGTCCATTTCTTCTGATCATCCTTCAGATGGTTCTACACCTTCATTTGAGTCAAGCTGTGTTTGATTATACTGATTGGACCTGATTAGGAAAGCCACACACCTGTCTATATAAGACCTCACAGCTCACAGTGCATGTCAGAGCAAATGAGAATCATGAGGTCAAAGGAACTGCCTGAAGAGCTCAGAGACAGAATTGTGGCAAGACACAGATCTGGCCAAGGTTACAAAAAAATTTCTGCTGCACTTAAGGTTCCTAAGAGCACAGTGGCCTCCATAACCCTTAAATGGAAGACGTTTGGGACGACCAGAACCCTTCCTAGAGCTGGCCATCCGGCCAAACTGAGCTATCGGGGGAGAAGAGCCTTGGTGAGAGAGGTAAAGAAGAACCCAAAGATCACTGTGGCTGAGCTCCAGAGATGCAGTCGGGAGATGGGAGAAAGTTGTAGAAAGTCAACCATCACTGCAGCCCTCCACCAGTCGGGGCTTTATGGCAGAGTGGCCCGACAGAAGCCTCTCCTCAGTGCAAGACACATGAAAACCCGCATGGAGTTTGCTAAAAAACACCCGAAGGACTCCAAGATGGTGAGAAATAAGATCCTCTGGTCTGATGAGACCAAGATAGAACTTTTTGGCCTTAATTCTAAGCAGTATGTGTGGAGAAAACCAGGCACTGCTCATCACCTGTCCAATACAGTCCCAACAGTGAAGCATGGTGGTGGCAGCATCATGCTGTGGGGGTGTTTTTCAGCTGCAGGGACAGGACGACTGGTTGCAATCGAGGGAAAGATGAATGCAGCCAAGTACAGGGATATCCTGGACGAAAACCTTCTCCAGAGTGCTCAGGACCTCAGACTGGGCCAAAGGTTTACCTTCCAACAAGACAATGACCCTAAGCACACAGCTAAAATAACGAAGGAATGGCTTCACAACAACTCTGTGACTGTTCTTGAATGGCCCAGCCAGAGCCCTGACTTAAACCCAATTGAGCATCTCTGGAGAGACCTAAAAATGGCTGTCCACCAACGTTTACCATCCAACCTGACAGAACTGGAGAGGATCTGCAAGGAGGAATGGCAGAGGATCCCCAAATCCAGGTGTGAAAAACTTGTTGCATCTTTCCCAAAAAGACTCATGGCTGTATTAGATCAAAAGGATGCTTCTACTAAATACTGAGCAAAGGGTCTGAATACTTAGGACCATGTGATATTTCAGTTTTTCTTTTTTAATAAATCTGCAAAAATGTCAACAATTCTGTGTTTTTCTGTCAATATGGGGTGCTGTGTGTACATTAATGAGAAAAAAAAAATTTACTTAAATGATTTTAGCAAATGGCTGCAATATAACAAAGAGTGAAAAATGTAAGGGGGTCTGAATACTTTCCGTACCCACTGTATATATAATAAAA
>NW_015660499.1:755076-770214 GCF_001515625.1 Sinocyclocheilus rhinocerous | reverse complement strand
GTATTTTTTTTAAATGTGATTGTTGGTACATTTTACCAGTTTTTACCATACTTTCAAAACAAAAATTAAAATAGGAAAAATATGCAATATGAAAATAATTGAAACAAAAGGTGTTTTACTGAGAAAAAAACAAGATTTGGTTTTTAAAAAGCCTTTTTCCAAAAGGTACATCTGGAAAAAGGGGGGCCGTCTTATAATCAGGGTCGTCTTATATTCGGGCCAATACGGTATTTAAAGGCACAATATGTACGATTTTTTCATTAAAATATCCAAAAATCACTAGAAGAGTGTTATATATTTTGCTGACTTGTGTACTTACATTATCCCAAATGTTTCGAAGAATGTTTAAATCCAGAAAAATAAGCAATTCTAACTAGTGACACGGAGCGTGTCTATAGTTTCATTGTGTCGCCTGCTAATGACGTCATAACCCCTCGATTTCCGGTTTTGTTTTGTAGAAAACATGGAAACACCAAAGATGCTTTTAATATGTTATGCATTTTATTAGACAAGTGACGACCGCACAGAGTAGCATTATAACAGAACTTTCAAATGTATTTAGTATGATAAAACAGCTCTGCTTTACCCCACATACGCACGACCGAAAGAAGCGGAAGCGGTCGACTGTGGCATAATAAAAGCTCCGCTGCTTTTCAGCGGCCTCGTTTCGCTTCGACGGCTTTCAGCCTCACCCTGCTTCATACTATGACACTAATAAATCTTGAATACATTAGCTCATCCATGAACATGATTTCTGCCCGAGTCCCGTCGGATTGCATCGGCTGTGGGGATGAAGACCACAACTCCCATGATTCCACACTCTGTGACGCCGTCATCAAACTACACCTTTGTTTTTTTTTGTTTTTTAATACGCGCCCTCTAGCGGCGAAAACTTACATATTGTGCCTTTAAATAATTTTTAATTAATTTACATTTTATTACAGAATCATTTATTAAATAATGAGATTAAATATATCATTTAATAAACATCACAACCGCACTTTAAGCAAACACAAAAAGTTTGTTAAGTTTGAAATCGTTAAACAGAAGATACACTAAAATAAATAGGACAAATGTGTGAACTTAAAGCAGCACTATGTAACTTTTGGCGCTCTAGCGGTTAATAAACAGAATTGCACACATCCCGCGGAAGAACATTCCAACCGGAGCTACTTCTCTAAGTTATGTCTATGGCGATTCACGCAGGTATGTGTTACTCCGCAGCGGTGACGATCCGACCAGGCTACAATAGTCCGTACCGTAGTGTACCGGAATAAGACAAAAACGCGGTTTGGAAGATGAATTCATGATGTACTCGCTCATTATACACATTTTGCTAATTTTGAACACAGAAAAAGTTACACAGTGCTGCTTTAAGGAGAACTGACTTTATATATATCCAGTAAAAACTAGAAGACATTGAGCAAAGTCTTATGTTAGTTATGTCTGAATGCAGTGACTTTCAGACAGTGTCCAAATACTTTTTGATGCTTCTGTACATGTGTCCTTTGGTACACCAAATTTGGTTTATACTGCAAAGGGCCAACAGCAAAATAACATTTATTACAGCAAATACAAAATTACTTTACTTCACTATGCAATTAAACCCATTTCCAGAAGGCAAAGTCATTGATTATTAAAATAACGAAAAATAAAGTCTGGCTAGAAAACACATAGTCAAACAGGTGTGTGAGAAAGAAAGTCTGTTGTATAGATTAAACACTGAGTGATTTCAAAGCTGGACCTCCAACTGTGTGTAAAACAAGGCTTATAGCACACTACCAAACAAGAAACACACACAGCAACACCTGGCTGACCATTTGCCACACCATCACTACCACCAAACACGACGTACCATATAGCACATATACTGTACATGCTAACAAAGAAATACAGATTCAATAAGTTGTAATTAAATGACATTGCATCAGATAAATATAATTAAATTATAATTATTTATGTTTAACTAATAATATTTATAATTGATCAACAAATAAAATTTTTTTTTGAAAATCTAGTTTAGTAAAATATATTATTGTAAATCATTTTTATATTCTACTTTACGATTTAATTTCATTATATTATAATACAAATATAAAAAAACTAATTTAAACAAATTGTATTGAATATTTATATTACATTATATTTTAGACTATATTATACATTTTTATATTACATTTTATTATTCATAATGTAGTTTTATTTACATCTATCACTAAATAAATATCTCTCAATCCCACTTCAAGCAAAAACATTTCATGAAAAGTAGTTTGTTAGGTTTGAAACTTTGAGACATTGAGCAAAAATGAAGAAAAGTGAAGTTAGTGAAGAGAAAAATGGCATATAAGATCTCTTTAATCATACTCGTTTCTCCTAGATGGGGCTGTAACCATCATAGTGACTGATTTGTAAACTTTTACTTTTGTTCTTCTCCCCAATCTAGCATATTTGCTTGCCTCCAGATACCAATGAGACTAAATGGAGAGCAAATGGAGACTTTCATTTAAGTAAATGACACCAGTAATTTCATCTGTTTTCAATAAAGTCCCAAAAGAGATCTTAATAATGTGCTCAATCATACCAAGACACAACAGTCTGCCATCAACAGTCAACAGAGATCTCAATATGAACTCATTTTTCTCATCAAATGCACCCAAAAGAAAATTATCTGCTTCTAACGTTTATTTTATAGCTCTATACTGACTGTATGTCAACCACTGATAAAGTGAAACATAACTGAGAACTCAATTAAAGTATCCTGAGCTATACAACAGAATGTGAACGTGTGCGGCGATCCGTAGAGACCAGCTGTATTACAGATCCTGCATTAGACACACACAGAACTGCATTCAGTAAATGTTCTGACGGTTGACACTCACCCATGTTCTCCTCCACGAGTCCCAGAAGCCCAATGACCAGCACACAGACCCAACGCTTTTGGCTTAAAATGTCTTAAAAATGAGTTAAAACAAGAGATGTAAAAAATCCTGTTATAGATGACAGGTCAAGTTAAGTACATTGCATTGTGGGATAAAGTATTCCAGTCTCATTTATACTGCACATTCCTGCAAATTTCATCCAGGTTTTCCAAGTATACAGATAGTTTACATACCAGGGTTTTTATATTTTACTACATTAATTTGACTGAAATAAAATAAATGTAAAAAAAAAAAAATGATTAAAAAACAAACATCTAGTTGCCAATGTAACATTTATCACGTATTAAAATAACACATGAAAAACAAATAAAAACGAATAAACAAATAAAAAGAAATAAAACCTAATTCTAAATATTAATATCTGTACAAGTATGAAAATACTATTGGCAAAATCTGGCACATTTTACATAGATTTTTATGTATTTGTATTGTCACTGATTAAATAAATAAATAGATGATACTAAAATAACACTACTGCATACTGTGCATACTACAAAAATAGTATGAGTATAAGATAGTTTGATATTTCAAACAGCCACTCTTTCATGCATGTTTGATTGACAGTGCAATGCAAAAAATATTAATTCAAAAGCATAATTCATTACATTTAAAAACAAAATAAAAGAAAAAGAAAATCACTTTGTTGATATTTTTAGCAAAAAACACATGGTGACAATTCATACTACAACAACATTGTTGTACAGTATCATAGTTACCACAATTATTGGCACTACTATAAAAATGCAGAAGGGGCTGTGCAGATCAGAACATCCCAAACACTTCAAGAAAAGAAAGAGAGCTAACCAAAACTAATAAACAAGCAAACAAGAGAAAGAGAGGTCAAATGAACCGTGCTCCCTTTTACTGAGGCTTCTGGATAACCAATCAACCAGTAAATCTGTGAAACACACACACACACCTCTCCCAAACATAACGAGCAGTGGTGGAGGTCATCTTTAAGCTTTGACCTTTGACTCTTTTTCCAATTTGTACTAGGTTGACCTTTAACCCATATCAAACTCAGTCCGAATGAAGCTGGAGCAAAACAAAACCTTTTAAAGTAAAGACAAAAACACACAAGCTTTGTTCCCACCTACACAGGCCACATACTCACTGCTGTTAAATAAAGTTGTCACTCCTTCTCTAAACACTTGACCCTATTCTGTACACAGAGTTCTGATATTTACTTAAGCGACAATCAAACTTAATCCTAAAACATTCAGATTGTAAAAACACTGCAAGAAAATTATTTTCGTACTTAGACTTGTCTTAGAATTGTCTTGTTTTCCAGTACAAATATCTAAACATTCTTAAATCAAGATAGAGTACATTAATTCTTAAAACTTAAGTCTTTAAAACTCAAAATTAAGCTTACACTTAAAGCAAGAACAAACATCTACAGATGGGGACAGAAAAGACATAAAAAAAGACATAAACATAATTCAAAATGAAAACAAGATTTGTTTTTTTTCTTAAGGCATTTTTGGCAGACATTCAATTGTTTTTGATAAAATTCTTATATAAACTGAGAAAGTTAGTTATTAAGTCTGTGTGTCAGCATAATTTTAGATATTTGTACTCACTGTAAAAGTGATTGCTGCGATTAGTTATTATCTTGACTTAAAATTTAACATTAGAATAAGTAATAAATAGGGCTGGGCAAGTTAACGCGTTATTATCGCGTTAAAGCATTAATTGATTAACGCCGACAATTATTTTATCGCGTGTTAACGCAGTTTTTTATTATTATGAAAGTCTGTTGCTCACTGGCTCTGAATACACACACAGACAAACCATGGGTCACAGGAGGAGTGGGATGTTGATCAGTAGGTTACTGGCTTGGGATGAGCGTCATCACGCGTCTCAACCAATGAGAGCATATGGGGAGGGCCTAAGACTGCAGCAGCGCTCATATGAAACGCTCACAACTTTATAAGTGGGAAATAGTACGTTTCCAATAGCACGTGAAGACAGCAGAGAAGCGCTCTCGCTCAGCACAGTGGAGTGCATTGTTTTGTTAACTTTGTGGTTTATTATTTTGAGTCGTTTGGGACGCGGTAACACATGGCCCTCTCACAATATATTGCTTAACAGATCTATCGCTTTTGCCGCTCAGAAATGTTCACGCAATCATGCTGCACGTATCAGAAGTTCAGCGCTCCGACACTACATGCGCACCGCGCCCGAGCCCAACTGAACAGCGCTCTGGCCCACCTCTTCCCACTGAGCCAGGGCCAGCTAAACGAACCACGCCCGAGCACGGCACGTAGCAATCACACTAGTCAAATGAACCGGGCTTTGGGGGTCAAACGTGCTCGGGCACGGTTAAGATTAACTACTGTGAGTACACCCTTATTCTCCCGCATCCCGCACACACGAGTCTCTACCCGCCCGCACCCGCACTCGCCCATCAAGTGTTGTCCCGCGCCGCACTCTGCTGCGTTGGGTCCCGCGATAGTGCAGGTCTCAAAGGTGCCTGTTATAATGTTATGATCGAGGCTCTAGACTCTGAGCATAACTTGTTTTTCTATAACAAACTATAAAATATTTTCTATAAAAACATTAATGCCCTGGCAGTGGCAAATAGCTTTGGTTTTATATTTAATTTTATTACATTAATGTTATAAGTTGAGATTTACAATAAATATTTTAACTGCTACTATGTAAAAGGAATACTGCTGTAAAAAAAAGCACCTTATTTGTTTAAAGTGTTTGCAAACCAAATGTTATTGCACTATTGTTCATATAGCAGTACTTTTACATGAAAAGGTGCACAATACACTACTTTTGAATTCAGTATTGAATTTTGTGCATAACAATGTGATTAATCGCGATTAATCACAGAAAAATAATGCGATTAATCGCGATTTAAAAAAAAAAACTGAATCGTTGCCCAGCACTAGTAATAACCCATTGTTTCAGATTAAAAAGGTAAGTGTTTGTGCTTGACTTAAAAAAAAACTTTATTGAACTTTAGTTAAGTTGGATATTTAAGTTATCTCAACTATTTTTAAGTTGTTACAACTAACTGCAGTATCATTTTTTACAGTGCTGGAAAACAAGACAAAAATAGCAGTAGTATTTCTGAGTATTATGTACAGAAACAAAGGTTTTTAATGCAGCAATGTCACTAAAGTCACAACTGAACTCAAAAATGTATGAAAATCGGTACCAAATGTAATGCTGCGTTCTTACCTTTTGGAACAGTCTTCATGTCAGGAACTATGTATAAACATTTCACTGTTTCACGTCGTTCCAAAGAAAAAAGTGTGTTTGTAATTGTTTGTTAAAATTTAAAAACTCCTATAAATATTGCAGTAATCCCTCCCTCCTTCAGGGAACGAGGGTTACATACGTAACCGAGACGATACCACCTTTCACAATGCAATCATTCCCTTCAGACTAAATCAAGCCCCACCCTACATTCTTTTGTTGAATATCCTATTTGTATTGGAAATGCATCACAATACAGAAGCAAAGTAGTGTGTGAATGCCATTTCATGTTACTTTACAATGCTCTCTAGGAAGGCAGCTTAGGGATTTGTACTGAATGACATTTTCACTTATTTTATGACTGTTTGTGATGATCAAATAACAAATCCGATGCATTAAATCAGCAAACACGCATTCCCCACTAAAGCCATAATTGCAGCGACATCCTGACTAACACCCGCCAATCCGTTCCATCTGTTACCCGGTCCACGCTACAAACTCATCTTCCAAATGTTTGCTCCTGTTTTCACAGCTGACAGGAGGGATGCGTTAGTCTGTTAAAGGAGCGTTTGTCAGCTTTCGGTTCGTGTGAGTGTGTGTTTTGATGCCATTAGGAGAGGTGAGTGTGCACAATTAGTGCTGTCAAACGATTAATCGCGATTAATCGCATACAAAATAAAAGTATTTGTTTGCATAATATATTTGTGTGTTCTGTGTCTCTTTACTATGTATATATAAATACACACACATGCACATATACAGTATATTGTGAAAATATTTACATGTATTTACATGTCCATATTTATATTCATATAATTTATATTATAAATAAATATATTTAATATATAAAAAATAACATATTTTTCTGAAATATATACATGCATGTGTGTGTATTTATATATACATAATAAATATACACAGTACACACATATTATGTAAACAAAAACTTTTATTTTGGATGCGAATAATCGTGATTAATCGTTTGACAGCACTAATATATATATATAGGTTTTAATACATTTAAAATTTTAATTAATTGACATTTAATTTTAGGAGGGATGCGTTAGTCTGTTAAAGGAGCGTTTGTCAGCTTTCGGTTCGTGTGAGTGTGTGTTTTGATGCCATTAGGAGAGGTGAGTGTGCTGTCGCTTCCATTATGTGGTGTGTCATAAAGCGAGGTGTTGATTGTTCAAATATGGAGGTGAAAAAATCAGCAGCAAAAATAGACCCTCAGCTGTCTGAACAACACAAGCATGCTTTTGAAAACAGTGATCACCTAAATAGCACTGAAACTAATAAAAGCATGAACAGTTTAAGCCTAGACAATGGCTCAGACAACGGCTATGTTTCCAAACTCAGTGGGATGCCAGTGCTGGTGGCATTTGAAGGCAGTAATGAAAGAAATCGTGATTAATCGTTTGACAGCACTAATATATATATATAGGTTTTAATACATTTAAAATTTTAATTAATTGACATTTAATTTTAATTTTAAATTGATTACTGAATTTAAAACAGTGACAGACAAACTGAGAGAAACGTTTATTAAAATACTTAACACTTGCATTTTTTATATTTAATTTTTATACTAAAAATATTACGTACAAGGTTTTAATATATTGAAATGAATTTAATTTAATAATATGATTTAGACTTTTGTGTGCTGTGTGTATCAAGTCAGTTGAATATGTTTTGGAACACATCTTGTGTGTATGTGTGTGAGAGAGAACACCTCAATGACCAGGGTTTGCAAGAGAAAGGTCAGAGGTCAGTGTAATGACCTGAAGAGACTCAGCGACCCCACACCTGTTTGAGATCATCAGTTTGGTCACATACCATCGCACACCAGTGTCTCCTGCTCCGCTATTTAGCAGTGAGCCACTGAATTCACAACAATGAATAAGCTATAAGCACATAAGGCAACATAGTTCAACTTTTAATATCTATTTTATGAGCGAGTTATTCATTTGAACCAGGTTTTTTTTTGTTTTTGTCAAAACGACTCAGTCACAATTTAAGGCTGTTAGGAATGGCATACTACTATACTATTTTTACAGAATACAGTATGTGTACTGCGCACTGTATACTCACTCCTACAACATTTAACAAAATGTAAACGACACAACCACAACACATTGCAGGAATACTAGAAATACAGTATCCCGCAATGCACTTGACCTTCAATGTTTAATGTTTTGATTGCAAAAACTGCCAAATGTGAAGACATTTTTACATAAAATTGGATTAAAAATAACAGTTTTAGTTCCAAAATGATGACTGGATGCCATTTAAAAACAATGTGACAACAATGTTGCACACTACCGTCTGAGGGCGAGTAAATAATGACAGAATTCCCATTTTTGCATGAAAACAATCAAAGTTTATCGTCCAAATATATAACAAGAGTGTTTAATTGCATTAATTGGTTATTGTTTTGCATTTTATTATTGCCTAGGATCAATGGAAATGGTCAGTGGCACATAGACAGCGAGGTGGGGGGAGTGTGTGAGTGTGTCGGAGGGCCGTTAGGGGAATGTGTTAGAGTTCAACATGGGTGAATGGAACATAATCAGCACATGCAGGCTGCTCCACATTTATTCTGCTTAAACAAAGACAAACACACACACACACATTCACACACTAACGAGGGCAATCGCCGCTGCCACCTGGCTCATCCCTCCAATTAAGAATTCCCTAACGAGGTGCCAATTAGAGGAAAAGAATGAAGAAGACAAAAGCAAAGGGTCACAGAGGGCAGAAAACATGAAACAGAGAAAGAGACAGACAACAAGGCGAGAGGAAGTGATGGCAATTACACATGACAAGACAGAAACATGTTTGTTTGCAATTGCAAGTTATAAACTCATAACTGCGAGTTTACAACTCCCAAATTTTTCTTAGAAATCTGAATTTACATCTCACAATTTGGACTCTTTTATTAGAATTCTGAGTTTATATCTTGCAATTTTGACTTTTTTTCTTAGAATTCTGATTTTACATCTAGCAATTTTGACTTTTTTCTCAGAATTCTGACTTTACGTGTCACAATTCGTTTTTTCCCCAGACAGTATAAAGTACAGTATCTCACAATTCTGACTTTTTTCCTCACAATAGCGAGTTTATATCTTACAATCAGACTTTTCTTCTCAGAATTACGACTTTATATCTTGCAATTCTGAATTTATCTAAAAAGTCAGAATTGTGAGATAAAAATTTTTTTAAAATCACAATTTCCTTTATGAATTTTTTATTCCATGGCAGAAATAAGCTTCTGTAGAAGAGTGATAAATGGTCAATAAATTTCATAAATAGCTCATAAATTTAATAGCTCATAAATGGCTGAAAAATTTATTTAAAAATTTAACTACTGTATTACAATTTTACTAAAAACTGAGATTTGCATTGAACTTTTTAATTAAATTACTAGTGGCAAAGGTGATCTAAATGTAAAAACAGGGGAAATAAGCATGTTTATTTACATCGCAGTGCATTACCGCCACCTATCTCTCAAATGGACCATTGACACTCCTAATTGAGATTGTAGATAGTGTCAATGGTCCATTTGAGAGATAGGTGGCGGTAATGCACTTATAAGTCTGCGATCTGCCGTAAAGCAAGAAGAAGAAGACGCGTCACGGGCCGGCTGAAGAAGAAGATGCGAACGCGCTCAGGACGCACTCAGGACAGTTCGGACATTGCGGTAAATCAGAGGTAAAAAACGATATAAATACTGTTCAGTTTCTTGCACAGACCAATCGATCATGTCTTTACACATCAATGTATCGTCACGAGCCGCAGGGTTTAATTTAGTTTTGTTTGTGTATGTTTTTTTGACTCTCAAAGCCGTGAACCCCATTCACTTCCATTATATGACTGACAGACTGCAACGGTTTGAGTTAAAAATCTTCCGTTTGTGTTCTACTGAAGAAACAAAGTCATCTACATCTTGGATGCCCTGGGGGTAAGCAGATAAACATCAAATTTTCATTTTTGGGCGAACCATCACTTTAATACTGGTAAGTAAAAAAATATATATCTGCTTTATAAACAATGGGGAATTCCCTAAGAATAAATTGTAGCCACTGATAGTGTCATTTACGCACCAATTTCACAAAAGAAATTAAGCAAATCACATAATGACATAAACATACCCACAAAATGTTTAAGTCTGGACATAAAACCTCAACTGTTTTTACACCTGCACGTCTCAAAAAAAAAAATCCTGATAACAACCCCCACACAGACATTCCACTGGAGGTCAGGACCTCTGAACATGACCTTCGACCTCTGTCTTAGGATCAGTCAGTCAGAGCACTGTGAAAAAGTCGACTGCCTCTGAAAACATACTATATCCCACCCGGAAGAAAAGAAAGACAGATAAATGGAGCAAAGAGACTGAGAGGAGAAAGGATGAGGAACTGAAGCATACATGTGTGTGGATATCTGTTAGCTTAGTCTGAACTTTAACCGCCTACTTAGACAGGAAGAAATTATTTGAGTGATATGTAAATGTGCCAAACTTGTTTTGTCTTTACATGTAATTTAAAGGCGGGTTTATCTGAAATAGATTGCACCATATACAGGTGTGGAAAAAAAGAATTGTTATCGTATGATATCGTATTTACTTGCTGCTAAATGCTTTAAACAAAACTGTGAGTCTCATTCAAAGATTTGAAGCCACTCACAGGTGTTTACTGTAGCAGCTTGGGAATTTGTAAAGGTGAAAATGTAAAAATGTGTGCACACTTTTTGAAGGTCTGCTTAGCCCCTGCTAGTTAGATGCAGTACCTACCATAATAATACCAAAAAAAACATCTCTCATTCAAGAGTAGCTATATATTCTAACAAAATATAAATATGTTGCAAGCAGCAAACACATCGCGAACAAAGTTTAGGGACATTGGCTGGAGTTGCAACAGCATAATTGCACACTGCTTGTACTATTTCTGCCATATATAGATTAGAAAAAAGTAATAGTAAGAGTAGTATGCTAGTATCACATGAATTTTACAACAAACAAACATACAATACTGCACTTTTGTGTATAGGCAAGGAATTTGCATTCCATGAAGCACTGCAAATAATGTAACTTATTCAAACAGTACAATATAAAACTACTGTTTTAAAGTCATTGATTATTTGCATAATATATGATAAAATATAATCTCTCTATATACAGTATATATACACACACACACATACGTATACAGTATATATCTGCATACACTACAGTTCAAAAAGTTTGGGGTTTAATGTTTTCTAAAGTCTCTTGCTCACCCAGGCTGAATTTATTTGATCAAAAATACAGTAAAAACAGAAATCAAATAACTGTTTTCTATGTTCATTTATTTTAAAGTGTAATTTATTCATGTGACGCAAACTGAATTTTCAGCATCATTACTCCAGTCTTCAGTGTCACATGATCCTTCAGAAATCATTCTAATATGCTGATTTGCTCAAGAAACATTTATTATTATCAATGTTGAAATATTCAGCTTCATATTTTTGTGGAAACCTTATAATAAATTGTTTTCAGCATTCTTTGAGGAACAGAAAGTTCAGAAGAACAGCATTTATATGAAATACAAATCTTTTGTAAAATTATAAATGTCACTTTTGATCAATTTAATGCATCCTTGCTGAATAAAAGTATTAATTTATTTCAAAAATATATATTTACAAACATATACACAGTGCAATGACATTGAGTTGATTGTCATTTGCAATGCTTCATGGGAGTGGGCGGCTGCAAATGAACTATTGTAGTTGAAACTGAACTGACCTTTGGTTTCTAAGTATTTTCATCCCTTAACAATCTCAGATGCTCACAACAAATCTGCCATGAGACGTTTATACACTCTCATCCCAAATCACTTCCTCAATGAGGGAAATATATGAGATTTTACGTCCAGAACCCGACTGTTGTGCTCCGTTTCCAACGACACACAACCCCGGTGAGTGTGTGAGCAGGTGGTGGAGTGGATCTAGAGGTCAGCAGTCGTGCTTCAGCTCCCAAATATAGAGCGTCGGTGTCACCGACTACGAGACGCAGATCTCATATCATGCCGAGACCTCACCACACTCGACCCTCTCTCTCCCGTTCACACTACCATCTTTATCTGGCCTCCACAGCCTGGCATTCAGAGCGGTATCATGTGTGTAAGGTTGTCTGTCTGTTGTCTGTACACTCACCTGAAACATGAAACCAGCTCGCAGCCCCCCGAGCATGACCTCTGACCTCTCTTCCTCTCTACAGATATGAGACTCCGGCCCGCTCGCTCTGCTAATACGGAGCGTGTTTGTGCACATATAGGTTATAGCAGGGGTGACCACACTTTTTTGTGTGGGGATCTACTTTTCAAACGAGAAACTCACCGTGATCTACCAAGTGAAAAATAAATAAATAATAAAATAAATAAATAAAAAAGCTTGTTGGGATGTATCTTTATATTGCATTAATTTAAATTGTAATTAAAATTATAATAATAATAATATTGTTCAATTCTTAGTACCCCCGTAGAACTGTGCCTGCATTTACCTAAACCAGTGGTTCTCAACCTTTTTTACTCCAAGAGCCTAAAACCTTTGTATTTGTTATTACTTTTCAATTACATGTATTTTTTTAAACAAAAGATACATTTAAATATTCCATGTTCTTTTTTGCAAACATACTTTGCAAAAATGTCACTGCGGATATTCTACACAACTTAAATGTATGTAAAGCTCAATTATACATTAATATTACCATATAAGCACAAGTCAACCTGCCATACCAAACAATACCACAGGGAGATGCCAAATGACTGCATATAAACTACTACACGGGTCCATTCAGAATCACTAAACACACCAAAATACAAATGAAAAATGAAACCATTCTGAACTCAGCGATCTGAAGGCGGCTCAACGCCACAGTGAATAGTTTATTTGTCAGAACAAGCTGTTTGGAGCGTCTGATGCCTGTATGTACATAAACACCACTGATCCTCACAAACTTCTCCAAAGCATGCGAGAACCTGTTATAAAACACACTATTTAACATTTTAGTCATAACATTAGTGAATATTATATTTTAGTTTTAGGTTATCTCGCACCCCCCTGGTTGAGAACTACTGACCTAAAGCGCGATATACCAGTCGATCGCGATCGACCTATTGGGCACCCCTGGGTTATGGTGTAAGCTAAAGCTTCCACGTCGATCGCGTTACGGAGGTATAAACATTACCGGTAACAGCAGGGTCTCGACCAGCAGTGGACGTATATGTAAGGTAAATCTTTTGAGTGTGTGTGACTGTGTTTACCTGCACACGTATCGCTGTCCCGCATACATTAGCTCCCACGAACAATCGAATCTTGAGTGATGGAAATCTGTAGAAACACATAAAATAACCCTGTTTTACATTTACAAAGGCAAGCAACACTATTTGAACAAATATTACACTTTAGCATGTAACGTCATGTACCGTTTGATCTACGGACAATAAAACAGGAAAATCTGTCACCTAGAAAACTAGAAAATATTTGGCTCGGAATAGAAAAGTTTATATTCGGTCCTATAAGTATATGGAAATTTAAGTCACATTTAAAAATATTTTCATGTTATTGCAAATGATTACACAAAATATAATTTGAATGACACTTGCTTTTATACAAAATATCATAATATATTTTTTTAAAATAAATGCTTTTGGACTAGCAACCACCCCCCAGCACTGTGACACCAAGTTTTATATAGCTAGATTTCCTGTAATCTAGTTAGATTTAGCGTTATCAGTTACTATGTAAAAGGTACAAAAATATAATTATATAATGATAAATGTTATTACTTTTGAAGTCAAATCTACAAAAAGAATCATTATGTTATCTAGAAATAGTCTAGTAATCTAATTTTCCTATTTAAGAAAAATCTACAAAAAACTTTTTTTTAATTTTATAAAATATCATAAATATGTGTGATCTCTCATAAAGGATTTGGATTTGGATTTTTTTATTTATTTAACAATCAGCGTTTATTCATTCCTATAATTGTTTTATGTTAAAGAAATACAAAAAATAAAAATAAAAAATTGACATTGTAAAAACCTTTTTTGGCTTCTACTCTCCCTTCAACATGAAGTTCAGTATCTTCAAACATCCAGATGGTTTCCTGCTAAAATCAACCAAGGTTGGAGATTTTTATATCATGGTTCAGAAAAAGAGTCAAATCTGCTACCAAACTAAGGCTACCACACAATCGGCTGAGAAAACCGTTAAAGGGTTATTGGCTGATTATTAGCTGCCTGATGCTGTTGATTTCTGATGTCACTGCATGTTTCCACCAATCAAATACAGAAAACATCTAATGCGAAACACAAGACATCAGACACAACCATATCAGCACCAGTCACAAGTCAGTCAATGTAATCGAATCTGTGAAAGACATCCCTTTCATACTGAGAAAGAGAGTGAGTGAGAGGGGGGGTGTTCTAAATGAGTTAGAGACATTAGCTCTAATTCAATCTGGGTTATAAAGTGTAGGGCAAAAACAAATATTTTTTGTACATTCACAGCTTTGTCCATCTCACACACACTGAATTTACTGCCGTTTATCAGTAAAAACATTTGGCACCACAAAGTATTTCAACACTTAATCATTGTTAAAAATACCTGAATGTCACTGCATTAGGAGAAAAAAAAAACTTTAAAGAAAAACACTTTTATATAATAAATAAATATATATTTTTCAAATAAATTACAAATAAAGATGGAAGAGATGTGTTTTTAGCCGATTCTTGAAGATGGCTAAGGACTCAGCTGAGTCCTCAGTTGGGCAGTGATTTTGTGCCTCTTTGGGACGGCACGCCGATCGCCGATCACAGAAAGCAGTATCTGCTGATACCGATCACCAATACCGATCTTTTTAAAGCCTTCTTTTTTATCATTTTCATCACTCCAATCAGGATTTTTAGACATTTATTCAGGGCCTGAATTTCATTTTTGAAAATGG
>NW_015660499.1:749401-754935 GCF_001515625.1 Sinocyclocheilus rhinocerous | reverse complement strand
GGCATTATGTGTTTGCGCTGCGAGTGTGCATGAGCGCACGGTCTCAAGGAGAGAGCGCGAGTGCTGAATGGTTTAAACGCTGGCAAGAATTAAAAAGTAATTAGAAATAGCAATTTATAAACTTTACTGACGATGTGACACTGCCTTGATTGTGCAAGTGACAATTCCTGTGTCAACTGTGCTGCGTGCAGCTCGCTTATAGACAGACGCGATGTGGTGATTTGAAGCCATTTGCGTATTTTGAGAGCGAAAGAGAGAGCGCGCGTGCGGTGATTCACTCACGATGTTTGTGAAATTACGTTTCACACAAGGTTTTCAAATTACTTTATAAGTTATTTAATGAAGAAATATGGAGGTGAGTACCTCACCTTCAGCATTATACTTATTTGACCCGTGCCGAGACGGTGCCGCTGCATGTCGTGCCAAACCTCTCACGGCAGCGTCATCAGCTTGAGATCATTTTTTTGAGATCTGCCTTTTTAGAGACCGCCGATCAAACATCCCAACGTGATTATCGGCCGATGGTGATTGGTAGCCGATCAATCGGAGCACCCCTAATATATATATATATATTTAAATGACACCTGATTTGATACAAAGCATCAAAATATTTTTTTTAAAAGATGAATGACATTTGCTTTGATTTTTGAAAAAATTTAATAAAAATATGTTTTTTAAATAAATGACACCTGATCTGATACACAATATCATTAATATATTTTTTTTAAATGACACCTGCTTTGAAACAAAATACATATATACATACATACAATACAAAAAAATGCCATTTGCCTTGATACAAGATCATACATTACACCTTTTTAATACTAAATATCATAATATCTGTTTTAATAAATGACACTTACTTTGATGAAAAAATAGCACACTTGGGTTGATATTTTATATATAATGCAATGACATTCAGACAGTTTTAAGTGTGACCTAATCGACCAAATATTTATATTACACTGATCTATATAAATGACTCTGTTATAGGTGAGTGGTCACTGCTGTATAGGCTATTAGATGTGTCTTTAATATGGCACAAATGAACAATGGAAATGCAATGAAGCATGAAAAGGACACTTGTGGCATCCATTTTTGTGTTTGTTTGTATTGATAAAGAATTTGACAAAAGAAAAGACGATGCAAATCTCCCAATTCATGTAATTATCTGATGCTTTTTAGTGGCGAGCATTTCAAACAGGTGCACATCCTCTATTTCGCAATTACCCATAATTCTACTCATGACTCTGCCAGCTGTTACTGTGCAAACCTGCAGCTCTGAATAGTTCAGCAAATCAGCCATGTATGAAAACTTTGAAACAAGCACTGCTTCGACGTCTGTGGGAATTTTTTGGCTTATTTTATCGTCCGCCAAGTTTAATCGCAAAAAATACACAGCACAGAACAAGGCGTGTCTGTTAACACTCTAGAGGAAAGGGGGAAAACACACACACACACACTTCAGCCGTGCTGAACCACAGGGGAAAGACTTCACAGTGCACTGGCTTTTACGGCCGTCCCGTTTGGCAGTTGGGTAAAATATTCCAGAGCTAAAATTAGCAGCACGGCACAAAGACCCTCATTGAGAAGGACATCTGGCACGGAAAGCGAAATCACAGGGAACCTGTCCAAACCGTAAGACAACTCAACAGCTCCCGACGGTTCACCACAAGACCACATCTCCAGATAAACCATCCTGAGAGCGAGGTGAATCTGATAGTGCCTCAATCAGACACACTTCAGACTCGAATCCGTCTGATGACGCACTCTAATCCTTTAGCGCCGGGACAACGGTCACCTTGGAAACTCCAAGGATTCCCTCAGAAGTCCCGAAGTGTGTGTGTGTGTGTGTCTCGCAGACCTATATATTTCAGCGCGAGTCACTGAAGGATTATACTCTCATCTCTTCTTTCACGCTGAGCTTTAACACACACAGAACAACATTCACTCTGATGACAGCTGCTATTGTTCGAGAAGATACTTCAGAACAATAGAAGCCATCAGCAAAGCTTCACAACACCACTAATATATCAGCCTATTACAAGCTACAAACTAGTACATCGATATGGGTTCATCTATCTGAAGAGCAGGATGGCAAAAATGCTAAGTCAGCCAATCAGAACAGCATAATTAGAGGTTTGTATGCTCTCTGACATACAGTATATATTCTGTTTTTACGACTTAAAACACGGTCATATTGCAAACTAGACTTTGAGTAAACACTAATTAAATGAGAACCTATTTTGTATAACAATATTAAAGAATATTCAGAGATCATTACCACAAAAATTTCTTTAAAAAAAAAATCAGTGTGGCCAAATATTTACAGTTTCAATAGTATAACCACAAGACATAAAACAATATACTATTTTAAAACACTTTTTTAACATGACGTTAGGAAGCTATTTTTTTGTAACACTAAACATTTCTGATACTAAACATAACTGAAACTAAAATTTTTAATAATCATTTCCAGTAATTGAAATAAAGCTAATATAAGTTTGAAAAATAACAATAACATTATTAGAAAATATTATTATTAGAAAATAAATAAATAAATATACATTTTATATAAATATACATTTTATATAAATATAAATTCTGGCAACTAGTAGTAGCACTAAAAAAAACAAATTTTATAAAAACTAAAAACTGAAATATAATTATAAAAAATATAAAAAACTAATAAAACTACATAGAAATAAAACAAATTATTAAAAAAAACAATAAAAATGATTAAAACCTAAAAACATAAATATAAATAAAAATAAAATAAAAAAGCTATATACAAATATAACAAATGATTAAGGTTGTGTTCACACTTTGATCAAAACGAACTCTGGTGCGATTGCTCTGTTAGTGTGGTTCATTTGAGTAAGTGTGAACGCTGCCATCCGAACCCTGGTACGCACCAAACAAGCGGACCGAGACTGCTAAAAAGATCTCAGGTCTCAGTCTGCTTCCAAATTAACTCTGGTGTGGTTTGAATTATATATAAATGCAACACGGACCAAATACTTCTAAACGAACCAAAAACAGGATGTAATGACAAGATGCGACATGAATTGACGACGTGGAACGAGTGGTGCATCCAAAACAAAATGAGCAGAGGGCAAACGTGGAGCAAAGTGGAGGTAAAGTTCCTTTTATGAACGCTTTGTGAGTTTGCAGGTAGTAAAAATAAAATAAAATGTACACGCAACAATGAGCGCGCTTAATCCAGCAGACGACATTAGGTTTATTTGACTTAAAGCGGCGCTGAGCAGACCGATTGGTGAATGGCTACTTTGATGTTTGATGCTACTTCGAACACACTGATTGTTTGGGAAGTTTCATCACGAAACCCGACCAATCAGGTTGTGAACGTATGACTATGCATTTAGGTTCGCTATCAAAAATGTCAGTGTGAACGCTAAGCGGACCAGGACCAAATGTATCATTTTCTTTTTTGGTCCGGACCAAACGAATCAAGAGAACCGAACTACAAGTGTGAACGCACCCTAAAAATGACAAAAGCACATAATAAAATTACCACATTTTAAACCAAATTTAACATGAAAAATGAAAGTATCAAAATGATCGACAACTTCATCCCCATGACAGTGTAACCTAATAAACAATAATAACAATAATGTAAAAGTTATGATATAAATAGCTTTGACTTCAAATACACAAGTTTTCACTGAAAAAAAAATGATGTAATGTATAAAAATGTGATTTTATAAAATTTAGCTTTTCTATTCTCGAAAATTAGCCCCATTCACTTCCTTTGTAAATGTCTTGCCATAACCTTGATTTTTTTTTTTAGAGAAAACAAGAGAAATGCTGTCAATTGAACTTAACTTACATTAAACCTGGAATATTCATAGCAGATTTACAGTTTTTAAGTCTTAACCTGTCCATTTTGACCTTTTTTTGACAAGATTATAAGCATGAAAGGTGCACATTATTGCACTTACAGGGTGATCAGCCTCTCACATGGGCCCCCCTCATAATCACACCACATTTTAATGAGAACACAATGAGCTTGAGGTAGACAAAAAAGAGATGCTGAAACTTTATCAGATGGAGGCAGCACCAGCAGTCTCCCTGTTTGACACACAAGCGAGCGGCTGTGCATGTGAAATGGATATATACTGCAGCTCAGGGATGCATGATAAATGGGTTATGCGAGGGTTATCCGTCAGCAGTCTATAAGTTTATAAGTGCATACATACATACAGCATTGATCACCAGTCCAGCCAGTGAGACAGGAAGTAATGAAAATCCACTAGCATAAGCACTTTAACAGAAGTGAGCACTGGAGTGGGGGTGTGGCAAACCGGAAAGGACGTAAATCAATCTTAATAGCCAATCACGAACATATAAGAGCACAGCAGGGCATCTGTGTAATGTCCCATGTGATAACTAGATTACAGTTTCTGCAGCAAACGTGACTGGTG
Source organism: Sinocyclocheilus rhinocerous (assembly GCF_001515625.1). NCBI lineage: Eukaryota > Metazoa > Chordata > Actinopteri > Cypriniformes > Cyprinidae > Sinocyclocheilus > Sinocyclocheilus rhinocerous. The sequence continues at coordinate 750,487 of NW_015660499.1, read as the reverse complement.
CTTACCTGTGCTAAACTCACTGCTATGATACTAGGGTGTTAAATATATATAAAGTTTGGGGTCTGTAAGATTTTTTAAAAGTCTTTTATGCTCACTAAGACTCACAAAGGCTGCAAAGGCTGTATTTGTGAAAACAGTAATATTGAGAAATATTTATTAAAATCAAAGTAACTGTTTTCTATTTGAATATATTTTAAAATGTAATTTATTCCTGTCAACAAAGCTGAATTTTCAGCATCATTATTCGAGTCTTCAGTGTCACATGATTCATTCATGATTCATCATTCTAATATGCTGATTTACTGCTCAAGAAACATTTCTTATTATTATCAATGATAAACAGTTGTGTTGTTTGTTGTGGAAACCATAATTCTTTTCAGGATTGTTCGATGAATAAAATGTAAAAAAAAACTGCATTTATAGAAATCTGCAAAAATATATATACACACACACACACACTTAATTAAATATACTTCTTCATTTCAGTTAAAGGTGCTAATCTCATAATCAGGAAATATATGCTCTCGGGAGCACGTACATTACAAAAGCTAGTCATTTCTAGATTTCCTTTCTTTCTTTTATCTTTCTCTTTAAAGAGTGAAAATGGGTTTGTGGTTCACAGAGATGGCTGGTTTTACAATATATTACGCGCAACGGTAGAAATGTGTCATTTCGATTTATTGTTTATACCACAGAAGACATATTTAGACAGCTATGAGCGGACAGAACGTCTCTAGGTTACGTATGTAACCATGGTTCCCCGAGGGAACGAGACACTGCGTCGAGATCGCTTTGGGAACGCCCTTGCGTGACCGCGTTCTGAAGCACGTGTCAAATCCGTCCAATGGAGCAGCGAGACGTCACGAGCAGGGTGACGTAAGCACCAGAAAGCATAAAAGCGCATCCGGCCGGGCGCAAACCAGCTTCGATGAAGTAGCGCCTGCAGGGATGCAGGGAGTATGGCAAAGAGACGCAGCGTCTCGTTCCCTCGGGGAACCATGGTTACATACGTAACCTAGAGACGATATGTTTGAACCGGCTTTAACTTACAGTAAACCCGTTTTGGTTATTCTTTAAACAAGTGCA
>NW_015660499.1:710759-749332 GCF_001515625.1 Sinocyclocheilus rhinocerous | reverse complement strand
TATATATATATGAGTGCTTGTGCGGACAGACAACAGTAAATAGACAGACACATACACAGAGCGCTACTGAAGAGCAGAAGCTGGTTTGCGCCCGGCCGGATGCGCTTTTATGCTTTCTGGTGCTTACGTCACCCTGCTCGTGACGTCTCGCTGCTCCATTGGACGGATTTGACATGTGCTTCAGAACGCGGTCACGCAAGGGCGTTCCCAAAGCGATCTCGACGCAGCTCGAGTTCCTGAAGGGGAACTGCTTTACACTATTTACACATGAGAACATCAAAGAAACATGAAAAGCACAGTTTAGTTGCACTTTGACACATTATTATAGAGGTCACAGGCAATGCATATAATGACCGCATAACCTAAAACATGTAATTCACATTTATTGTCAGAACTATCTAATTTACAATGCATAATATTTTATTATTTTGTTTCGTTATATAATGTGATACTTAACATTCTTTTTATGAATAATCGCTTTTTCATTCAGATAGAGAAAAACATCAAGTGAGCTTTTGCTTCTAAAGTATCCAAAAATAGGTATTACCACATGGTTTATATATTATTTAATATATAAACCACTTTTTCCACACACAAAAACAAAAAACTGATACAGATTGCTACGGTCACATAAAATTACTCATACCATGATATAAGATTTGGGTCACACCGCCCACCCGTAGTGGGTGGATTGCAGAGGGTATTTGGCTTTTGGACAATGGAAAAATGACTGACATTATGAGTGTGTGTGGTGTTTTATTCGGCTGGTTGCCAGATCTCTTCAGAGAGAGACAGTATAATATCTGACAGCCATTAATCATAAAGCGCTCCTGGGATTTAAATGGCTCAATTTCCTCTTGATCTATATCTCTTTTCAGCAAGCGATAATATCAGCCCTGCAGACACCAGCGATCTCTCTGTCACTCACTTATACACACACACACACACACACACCTGGGTCAATGGGAGGTGTGTGTGATCGTATATTACCAGAGGAATGTACCGTGATAACATTATTTCCTGCATTATAAATCACTCAAATGCTTCAAAACCTGAAGCCTTTATAGACTCGCTAAACTCTGGACTGGAGATCTCATGCTCTCAAATGCTTTAAATCTGTAGCTTTGTCAACTGGGGTTCAAGAAAAGCTTCTGGGTAGTTCCTGTAGAACGACGGTTGATCCCATAGGAAAGAAAAAACATGCTTGAGAGCTCATTGATATCTCAATTGTTTCTCATAGACGACAATTTAGACAAAACAGCAAATTGAGATGCCATTCCAAACTTGAGCAAATTTATTTTTTCCTGCAGAACACAAAATAAGATATTTTGAAGAATGTTGTGGTCCAGACAACACTGACTTGACTCACTGTACAGACAAAAGAAACACTTAAGACAATTTTCTAAATATCTTCTTTTGTGTTCCACGGAAGAAAAGTCGTACAGCTTTGAAACGAGATGAGGATGAGTAAATAAATTCAATAAAGTTGACATTATTCAATCCTTTATTATTTACATGGTTAAATATTTTTACTTACAATTACTGCTCCATAGAATATTTTATGTTTAAAGATTGGAACAACTAGAACAATTCATATTCATTCTAAAAATGTCTGTGGAATTTAGTCTTTTATTAATTTCCAATTGGCTTTGCCAGATCTATAAATCACAAAATTAAAAAATAAAACTTTATATAAATAAATATAAAATATAAATCTCATATATCCAGGTAGATTTTATGCAATTGTCACTGGGCGTGGCCTGCATTATCACAAAGCACTGTTTATTTAATCTGTATCTTTATTCTATTGTATTTATTTGTGTAATTGCTAGTTTTTTTTTATTTGTTCTTATTTTTATCTTATTTTTGACACTTGTCTTTAATAATGTTTGAATGTTACAATAGACTAGTAGTTTTTTTGCTGTGGTTTTGACTCAAGAATTGTGAATTGCACTGATATCTAAAATGTATTAATAAATAATTATAAATTAAAAATTATTATTAAATTAATTATTATTAAAACATATTTTTTAATAATGTTTTTATTAAATTGTATTCATGTTTTAGAGTTGAGCTCTGGATGTGTGTTCAATGTATTGTACTGGGAGAGAATCATCCTTATAGCCTTGTTTGTGCAAAACATTCCTCACCTACTTCTCAGCATTATTATTGGTCAGAAACTGTATCTTTAGGCCCCATGAGTCATAATAATCCATCTGAAGAATCAATACCACTCACCTTTCTGATATAAGGACGCTCCATAACCAACCTGCAGCCAATCAGAATACAGATCACCTGTGAAGAGAAAACACACAATCAAATACGCCCAAATCCACACACCTTTCACTATATACTAAACGATTATACTACGAACACTAGCACATAACACTCCAATAAATATTTAACTTTAGGGCCTGACACTTCTCAAGTCAAATGATGCAAGCAACATCACATAAACATGAATGTGTGTGTATTAATGTGAGCAGTAGTGTCAGGGCGAGGTTGAGACTAATGGAGCTCAAACAGAGACTCCCTTTGAGTCACACACACACATGCACAACCACACACGTAAATACACACAGCATGTCTGTATTATATTCAGCTAGTCATATTAGCATTCTAAACCCAAAGGAAGTGAAAAATCTAAGAAAATCTAAATAAATATAAACACCCAAACATAGTGTCTACACCACAAGCATGCTAGTTTTGTTGACTTTGCACACTGGCAGTACAGTGAGCTTTGTTGATTGTAACAAGAGTGTTCTCTTTTTTTCTGATTTGGCACGCTTGCAGTGTAGACAACTTTATGATTCAAACAGGCACATTTGAGTTATGACGACTTTGCACACTTGCACCTCAGACAGCTTTGCAGAGATATAATTGTTAACTAAAACTAAAACTATTAAAAATCATTTTTGGTAACTGAAATAAAGCTGCAGTAAAATAAATATAAATATTAAATTAAAAACTTGGACTGAACTTGAAAATGATAAATAAATACTGCCTTGAAAAATAAATTGAAGTACCAAAATTACTAAAACTGAAACAAAAATAAAGCGATACAGAAAATTATTAAAACTAGTCTTCCATAATAGCTTTTCCTTTAAATATAAATATATACTTAAAAGTCGGCAAGAAATGGAAGTATTGCCAGTATTGACCGCATACATTTCCAAGTAAAATGGCTTAGCGACAGTGTTGTTAGTTTTAATTAACAATATAAAAAATTGTTTCCGTTAATTTTAATTTTAGTAGAAATACATAATTTATAAAATAAAATTAAATTAAATTAAATTTTAGAAGAACTTGAAAAACGTAAAAATCAGAAAGCTGTTTTGGCAACAACGTGAAATAAGTAAGTTGAAGTACTAAAATTGTTCAAACAAATGGAATTTTAAAAAATCTAAATTTAAAAATAAAATATTATTTAAAAATAAAATGATTATTTAAAATAAAAATAACTGCACAATATAGAATATTTTTAAAAAATAAAATAAAAATAACAAAAGCGCATAACTAAAATTTCAATGAAAACTGAAAATAGAAAAATAAAAGCTACTTAAAAATGAATAAATAATATAATAGTATATAAATGATACTAAAATAACTGCTTATTGAACAAGAAAAAACATAAGATGGATCTTGATTATAAGCATTAGTTTTTGATTGGATTGTGAAAAGTCAGAGTTGCATCATAGACATCAAGTGAGTTATATTACAGGAAGAGCAAGTTATGACATTTTGATTTCATGTTGATTATAAGTGTTCTAGTTTTGTCGACTTGCGCTGTTGATGGAGTGTACACACATTCCTTCACTCTCTCTCATACACACACTCACATCTGCTGTTCGACTCTGGCTGGTCGTTGAGTCTTTCCTGCCTAGTCCCATGACGAAAGGTGGGGGGTGAGGTAAGAATTGGATGCTTTATGCCATATGGTCACACACTCTCCAACGTGAACTCCGCATAACACACACTGACACACAGCTGGACCTGATTAGTGCCTCTGTGTGTCTGTGTGTGTGTGTGTGTGTGTGTGTGTGTGTGTGTGCGTGTGTGTGTGATAGTTTCAGGTCTCTCACTCTCTGTTCATCCGTGACATTGGACCTACAGTCATATTAGTGAACTTGTTTTCATATCACACACAATGAAGATGTTACTGTTGTAAAATGCTACTGCACAACACATAACCGGAAAAACAACAATAGCGTGCAAACGATTATAGTTATAGTTAGGATTCTTTGTATTTTATTTATTCATGTTTTAGGTTAAATATTTATAGCAACAGGCATGACTGTAAAGAAAACTTCTTTAATGAAGATTTCAGCATGTTATCAGAGACACTGTCTCTAAATCATTAAAGCATCGCCGCTATAGCCATATTTTTGTAACAAATGCATCAATTTTAACAATAAATTTTAAGATAATTACTGTGCACTGTTATGTTAGATTCAGTCTGCATTTTATAAAATACTGGTCTATGTACGCATGCAAACAGACATATTTGGATGTTATGTCACATCTCCCGTTGTTTGTTTATTTATTTGTGCCTTGCACCACTTTAGGTCCATCTCAAGTTAAAAATATCTTTAAAATGCATCTTGAGACCTATAAATTCTGCTGAATTCTGTCCAGCTGATGTTGCTATTGTTAACTAAGACTAAAACTATTAAAAATAATTTCCGTTAACTAAAATAAAGTTGAGTTTAAAACATTTTTTTTAGACGTGTTCTAAAAAACCCGTCTGATCAGATTATACAGGGTTAAGGCACATCAATCAACTAGTCCATAATAACAATATGTTGTTCTCGCATATTTAAACTTATACCAATTCATCTAGTATACTATATTTTGATGTACTCTAAAGGTAATTGTTTAACATGTTTTAACGATCACGAAAATATATAAAGGGTATACGCAACACAGTGAAATCAAGCTATAGTGACTTTGCTAAACACTGAAGACATTGTGTGAACTGTGCTTCAGTCAACAATTGATTCTTGTGTTCATGGAGCAGATGGTTCATAAAAGTCAAAAATCAAGCAGCTAATGGACACAAACAGTCTGATTTCTCCATTATCCCAAGAGAAAGTCTCTCCTGTTGGGATTACCCTCTAAGTGCTGAAAGAGTAGAGGCTATCAAGATAGTGTGAGTTAACGACCTTATCAGAGCAGTTAAAAGTTTCTGTCGCTGTATCATATTCCCAGCAGACATGTCCTGAACACCCTATATCATGACCAAATCAGCAGTGCAAACCCATCCAGTGTGTTAAAGGAATATTCTGGTTTCAGCGGTTCAAGCTGAGCTGAATCGACAGCATTTTTGGCATATTGTTTATTACCACAAAAAATTCATTTCCACTTGTCGCTACAAATCTGGGTTACTGTGAGGCACTTTACGGTGTAAGTGAACATGGCCAATCTGTAAAGGTTAAAATACACACTGCTTCAATAATATAACCACAAAAAGCTAACTATATACAAGTTAACACAATGTTAATTTTAAAAAAAAATTATAAAAAATAAACAAATGTACTTTTTTGTGTAAAGTTACATCTGATTTTAAAACTTTGTCGCAATGACAATGCAACAAAACCACAAAATGACTGTAAAAAATATATAAATAGCTTTACAGCTTCAAATAATTGAAATAAAAACCACTTACTAAACTTCTTTTCTCTGTTTAGTTGTTTCCAGTGTTATACAACTGTCATAATGACAATGCAACACCATAAACCCTAAAATGACGATGATTTAAACAGTTTTACACTGTCAAATTTAAGTAGAAAGAAGAATGTATGTACTTTAATAAAATTATAAGCTTGGAGGCAGGACTATCTGTTTGCCTGACCAACAGCAGTTGTTCATGGGAAACTTGTTTGAAAACAGGCAGTATTTCTAATGCAGTGACACACTTCAGCTTTTTTAATGTTACTATAAAGTGTAACTCCAAAATATCACAATACAAACCCTCCAAAAGCATATGACAAGGAAAAGATCTTCAATTATTTCCCTAACAAAAAAGTGCTGTGCTGCAATAGTACAATGATGTACCAGATGTTAAAGGGGTCATATGATGTGATTTCAAATTTTCCTTTCTCTTTGGAGTGTTACAAGCTCTTGGTGCATAAAGAAGATCTGTAAAGTTGCAAAGACTAAAGTCTCAAATCCAAAGAGATATTCTTTATAAAAGTTAAGAGTCAACCACGCCTACCTAAAACGGCTCGTTCTAACACGCCCCCACATACCTACGTCACGATCTGGGAAGATTTGCATAACACCGCCCAAATGTTCACGCAAAGAAAGAAGGCATAACTTTTATTCTCGCTGTAGTATTGTCCGGCCGGACAGGGCATCACAATATGGTAAGGGGAGTAACATTTCTGTCACGCGCTTGAGGCATTCGGCCAATCACAACGCTCTGGATAGCTGGCCAATCAGAGCACACCTCACTTTTCAGACCGATGAGCTTTGTAAAAATCGACACGTTTCAGAAAGGCGGGGCATAGAGGAGAAACAATAGTGTACAGTATGTGGAAAATAATGTGTTTTTTTAACCTTAAACCGCATAAACACATTTCATTACACCAAATACACAAAATAATGTTTTTTTTAGCAGCATCATATGACCCCTTTAATACCATGGTATTGTGATATACAACATTGTACTGAATATTTACAATTTTCATATGCTATAGTAGTTATGTCGTACTTTGCAAAGTAATTCAAAGAATATGGTAACGTTACCTGTCGACAAAAACATGGTAGTAAATTAGTTTTACTGCATTTTACTGAATCATGTTGTTAACAGGTCTAAAGACACAAACTGTGAAAAGTGTTGGTTTCATAAAAACCTGTCCAGTATAACAATCATGTATCATGTTAACCGTAGGTTACCCTAAAATACCACAGTAACTACAGTTAGGTACTATTAGACTATACATCACATATAGTTATAGTATTAATAGATCTCCTTAATATGCTCTCTTTTGGATATACAGTACGAACTTATTTCGGTGGATATTTGCCATGGTAAATGTTTGTAACAATGTACAGTGCAATCCAAAGAGCTAGTCTACGAACCGTCATCAGAACGCACCGATTAAACGTTACAATTCATTGAAAACAATCGCAGTTCTGTTAAAAGAGCAGATATACCACGAGACCGATCCGAATCACTTCTCTCCGCTAAAAAGACGGGACTGACTGGATTCTTACCCGTTCTGAAGTCCAAGTCTCCGTGATTTCTTGCTAAAAGCTCCAGAGGGTCCGCGAGCCCGTGTGAATGATGTGTCAGTTCTTCAGCGATCGTCAACATCAGCAGCGCGAGACGCGCGGGAACTCCACGACACCGACTACCGGTGGCGCGCGCACGCTGACAGACAAACTCAACCACATAGTGGCTTAGTCAGGTGATTTAGAACCTAAATCAATAAATGCAAACAACGATTAACTACCTACACAAGGGTAGTTCACATATTTAGTTTATAAAATACATTTATTGTAAACAATTATTGCAATTTATTAAATAATAGTAGACCTTTTCCATTATGACTTGTTTTATGATTCTAATTTAACTAAATTAAAAAATAAATAAATAGCCCATTAAACATTTTAAACAGAATGTTCTGGACTGCTTTACTTTATATATATATATTTATTTATTTATTTTAATATATCAGTTATTTTATTATTAGAGTTTTTGTTACTATTTAGAATTTTCTGTTTCCACCTTAATTTTAGTTAAAGCAATATTATTGTGTTTTTGTCATTTTTGTTAGGTTTTTTTAATGTCGATATAGTTTTTATCTATTTTTATTTATTCGTTTATTTAGTTTTAGTTATTTAGTACTTCAAGTTAAACTAAACAAAAATGAGAATGATGTTGCCTTGGCCACTGGCTGAAATCAAATATTTTTTTAATGTATATATTTTAGTTAACATTTATTTTATATCGAGCGACAAAAATGTTTTTATGGTTTTAGTTTTTATTAACTATAATAACCCCGCATATGGTTTAATTCTTTTACTTTATTTTTCTTAAATTATTGTCAATAAACAACATAATCACAACTTGTGACAACATGCCCCACTATTCAAAAAAGTACCACCACAAAGGCAATGCCATGAGATACGCTTGGAATACCATGGTATTCTCTGACGTACCTCACAGTACCATGTAAATACCATGGTACATATATGGTAAACAAAGAGGACCACGGTACAAATCAATGTAGGACTACCCTATGATACCATTACTAAACTTGGACAATTTATATTGCACATACTATCAAAAATCTTTAATAACTAAAATAATTTGGTTAGTTAAGCAGTTTTTTTTTTTTTTACAGCTTTCAAATCTTCAGATGAATTGAGCCACCCACCTCAGACTAGTGTGAAGAGAGAGGACGAGGAGAAAAGACAGAAAGCGAGAGAAGGTGTTCTTTGTGGCTGGAGTGAATGTCTCATTCATGTGTTGGGCAGAGGTCACGACCCCTGAGCTCCTGTGCTGGTGTGAGTTACGGCCATTACAGCCAAACCACTCACCTGAGAGCGAGAAACGCACACAACGCTTCACTTTGACACTAAACTTTTTACATCCTGAAGAAAATGCTTGCTACAAAGTTGCTAAGGTGTTGTGGTGGTGGCTTACTATAGCCCAAAAGAGTCCTCTATCCTCAAGTCTATGATATTTTGATTGCCAGATATGGCTCAATTCATGATTCACCTCTCCTGAATCAGCAGCATGAGGAGTCATTCATGTCTGGAGCACAAATGCATCATAAAGTTTGCATTTAAGAGTTTGCGTAAATGACTAACACCAAATATGAGCAATAATGATGCTACCTCGGATGGAAAATGTCCTTAAAAGGTACAATATGGGAGAACTGACTCTCAGTTTGAGACTTTAAAAAGGTTATTTATTTATCAGTGTGTGGATCTGTAACCTCGTTGTGTTTTCTGACTTGTTATTTTGTTTTCGAATTTGTCATTGTGTTTTCTGACTTGTTATAATGTTTTCTGAATTGTTGTTGTGCTTTCTGAATTGTTATTTTGTTTTTTAGACTTGCATTTGCGTTTGTAATTTGTTATTTTGTTTTCAGAATTGTGATTTGCTTCGCACTTCTCGGCCACCGTACTATAGCCTATAAAATAGAAAATACAGCCCTTGTTACTTATTTTCACTTTTTTCCCCAAGGAAAAAAAATATTCTTGAAAAATCCAAAAAGTTAAAAAAAGAAGAAGAAGAAGAAGGAATTCCATGCAGTTCACCAAACAAATTTTCCATATAAATTTTAATAATTGGAGGTAAATAAGAGGTAAAATATTTAAATTGAGGGGACAGCAGAGTGTTGGCATTTTATTTTTAATAAAACTTGTATAAAAGCAAACAGGAGTTTTTAAAGTTTTACAAAAACAGAAATTGTTTTAAGTGCAAATCTAATATTTCATTATCATTAACAAAATAAAAAATACAGAAAACAGGCATAAAAACAAGCATTTCACACAATATAGTAAAAGCAGAGTTGCCCACTATCGCATAGAAATAAATACACTTCCCTTCAATTCACGTTTACAAATTTCCTTCTACTGTGAAACACAAAATGTGCAGTTTGGAAAAGGCTAAAAAAGCACCATAAAACGAGTCCATATTCTGCTGTAAATTTCTTATGTGTTAATTTCATTTCTGGTTGCATAATTCCTTTAAGAACAGCTGATCATTTCAGAGTTTTAATTTCCTTATTCAGTATGTTACTTATGTATTTCTTATCTAACCTCTCAGATGGCCTCATCGTATGTTGTGAAGTTTGCTATATAAGTGTGTGACAAAGTAAGACTTTTCGTAATATTTTGGCAACAGAGCGCTGCAAGCTATTTTGCACTTACAGTACAGTTCCATCATTCTGTTGTGTCTGAAATAAGGTCTGTGTTTAACATAAGCTCAAGATATTTTCACATTTTATTCTACAACATAAAATACATCAGTAATACCCCACTTGTGATTATTTTAACCTTTTATGTATGTGTCTTGTGGCTAAATGGGACTACAGAGCTTGTCAGGAACAGTCTGCTCTCACAGCCTTATTGTGTTTATAATAATACTTTCTAGTTTTAAATAAATACTGATAGTTGTCGGAAACATAAAGGTTGTGAAAAGTCATGTGACCGTTTATAATTCATGTATAGCCTTTGTTTAGTTTCCTACTTCTGGTGACTGTGTTTAGGCCTTGTGTTTATTTGTGAAGATCATCTTGATGAATAAACGTGTAAGACTTTTGTCAGTCACTGCGCTTAATTTCTCCAATAATCCAAATCCAATGGAAAAATCCTATTGGTTTTTGTCGAGGGATGCAGGATGATACACACTTCCTCGCTGGACTACAAAAAACATCATCACTGCAGCGTTTTATGTCAGATAAACTAATGTGCATTTCTTCAGAATTTTCTCATTCCAATTTTTGGTCCTTATTTTATTAAACAATACACAATTTTCAATGAAGTGAGGAAATTAAAGGGATAGTTCTTCACCCAAACATAAAAATCCTGTCATCATTTACTAACCTTACTCAACCAAGTTCCAATCCAGTTTCTTTTTTCTGTTGAACACAAAAAATATTTTGAAGAATGTTGCTTCCATGTTTTTTTTTTTTTCAATAATATGTTAGTCAATGGGGACCAGCAACTGTTTGGTTACACACATTCTTTAGAATATCTTATTTTGTTCAACAGAAGAAAGAAGCTGGATTGGCACTTGAGGGCGAGCAAATCTAAATGATGACAATTTTCATTTTGGGGTGAACTATCCTTTTCAAAAAGAAAAAAAAAACAATCCTTCTTTAATTTGATAAAATAACACCAACATAAGTTTCCAAAGTGCTGTTCACACATAAGCATCTTCTAACAGATCATCCTTCATTCAAAACACATCAGAATTGCTTTTCCTTCGAGTATATGTCATTTATATCTTTGTAAATATGTGAAGAGTTCATTTGCAAAAACCGATAACTCAATTATTTTTTTTTTTTTTCAGAAATCCCGTTTTTTTTATTGCGCATTCCAAGTAATATCAATCAAACTGCAGTTGGGTTGTTTTAATTAAGTAATAACAAACTTAAACAAATACAGGTAATTTACTAAATTAAAGTTCATTGAAAGTATGTTTTTTTTTACATATTAAAAGTTTTTTTATAGCAAAAGCAGACTCCAACAGTCGTTTTTTGGCAAAAGCAGATAACTCCACATTTCATGTTTTAGAGTTTAAAAAAACACTCGTTTAATCTTTGTAATCTCCTCAGATGACAATGTAGATGCCTGACAAACGTTGTTGTTGTTGTGATCATAAACTGTATGGATGTGATTACACGCAATACACAGAGCTTCATCATTGTAACACGCTGCTTTTGCAAAGTTCCGTGAAAACGTTTCAGCTTTTATTTTCCTTTTTCGCCCTGAAGAAGATATCACAGATTCATCAAGTTTGTCGAAATGATCCATCCTCGATCACTTTTAGTCAGCTTTGACAAACTCCTCTCAGCTAGCACGTCTTTTCAAAGTGAAAGTAGCCTTGTCACCTGACCTGAATACAGCGCGCTGATTCGCTAAAATGGACTTATCGGCTTCTGTTCAAAAACAACAAGGGCCCTTGTCGGCTTCTGCGGTAAAACGTGAACTCGCGATGCCTTGAAAGTGGACAAAACCGGCTTTTTTGACAAAACGTGTTTAGGGTTCAGATCGCGCTATATGTGGCTATATGCAGATCGTTGCTGTACGGCAATCAGCTCTTTTTTTTTTTAAAGTGGCGTTTATCGGTTTTTGCAAATGAACTCTTCATGAGTTATTTAATTTTTTTCTTATACTTCAACAGTTGTTTTCACTGTGCAATTATATTTTGAGAGTGTGAGCGTGTTTCTTGCAAAGCGGTTTGTCCTTTTTGGAGAAGAAGGTCTGACCCTCCAGACTGACGCTGCACACCTGAAGAGAACAACAGCGGTCATTCATCACACAGCACTCAGTGAACACACAAACACTCTCAGCTGAGCCTGAACACACACTCACTGAGCACACGAAGCAGGTGTCGTGCCAGGTGCCGCCCAGGGCCTCCAGAAACTTGTCTCCTGCTTCTATCGGGAAATCACAACCACGGCAGCCCGTCCCAAACTGACTGTAGTAATCTAAACACACAATTACAAAACTAATAAAACAACAACTCAGAGACACTTTAACTATCAGCTTTGTCTCTGATGTTTCTTCTAAAATTCCTTAGTTGTAATTAAAATATACACAAAAGTGACAACTGTTGCCATAATGTAAGAGTACACAGCTAAAAAAAAAAAAAAAAATGAATCTGGATAGTATACACTATGCTTTCATTCAGCAAGAAATTGATCAATAAATAAAGACATTTATAAGGTTACAAAATTTCTATTTCAAATAAATGTTGCTATTCATCAAAGGACCCAGAAAAAAAAAAAAAATCCACAAAAATATAAAGCAGCAATTAAGCAAATCAGCATATTAGAATGAATTCTGAAGGATCATGTGACACTGAAGACTGGAGTAATGATGCTGAAAATTCAGCTTTGCATCACAGGAATAAATTACATTTTAAAATATAAGCAAACACAAAACAGTTATTTTAAATTGTAATAATATTTCACAATATTACTGTATTTTTCATCAAATAAATTTCCACGAGAATTTGGAGACTTAGATAAAAGTCTTCATTTACTCTCTGCTTAAGCTTATAAATGTCTAAGAGAAATAATGTGGATATAAGAAAGATGTAATTTGTGAATCTTTAAATTAATGTTCCAATGATTATTGAGGAAAATGATCAGTTAATGTGTCTTAACTTTGATAAAGAATATCTCTTTGGTTTTGAGACTTTAGTCTTTGCAACTTCAGGGATCTTATCTATGCACAATCAGCTTGTAACACTCCAAAGAAAAAGGAAAACTTGAAATCGCATCATATGACCCCTTTAATGAAAATGTACAAATACAGTAAATGCAGAAAGGTTTGTATGGGAGTTAACTAATTCCATTAGTTCAGTTTTAAAATAACTGAAGTCTATAGAAAGTAATAGACAAACAAACACCTCTCTCGCAGTACGGCTCTCCATCCTCAAGATGAAAAGTATCGTTTCTTATCGGTTGCTGACAGGATGCACACAGGAAACAATACACATGCCAGGTTTGCTTGAGTGCATTGATCACTTCCTGTTAAAACACAACATCATCATCATCATCTTTACATATACACTTCCAGTCGAAAGTTTGGGGTCACCAAAAATGCATTTATTTGATCAAAACTACAGTAAAAACCAGTAATATTGTAAAGTATTATTACAAATTAAAATAACTATTTTGTATTGTAATATATTTTAAAATGTAATTTATTCATGTGATGCAAAGCTGAATTTTCAGCATCATTACTCCAGTCTTCAGTGTCACGTGATCTTTCAGAAATCATTCTAATATGCTGATTTGCTGCTCAAGAAACATTTCTGTCGTTCTGCTTACTATTCTTGTGGAAACCATGATGGAATTTATTTTTTAGGATTCTTTGATGAATAAAAAGTTTAAAATAACAGCATTTATTGTAAATAGAAATCTTTTGTAACATACTACATGTCTTTAATGTGACTATTGCATCCTTGCTGAATGAAAGCATTCATTTCATTCACTGACCCCAGACTTTTGAATGTACATGCACATACTGTAAAATAAAGACGGGAATGTTTAGGCCGTCCTAAAAGACATTAATGTCTCTCTGTGTGTGAATATATTTGTATCAATGAGCCAAAAGCTCAAGCAGGCAGTTAGAGATGGAGTATATTTCATGTTTGTGAAACACACGCTCACGGACCCCCAGGATTTTGTACTGGCAGCGTGCGCAGGCCGGAGCGAAGAACTCCTCATAGCAGTGCTGGCAGTAAACAGAGCCCTGTTCCTCCACAAAACCCAGCTCGCTCAGAGACACACTGCAGTGAGCGCACGTGAACTCCTCCGGGTGCCACGATTTCCCCATTGCCATCAGGAACGGCCCCCTGAAACACACATACATGCGTATGAAGGATAAAACACATGGAACAGCAGCATGACTTGTGGTGTTGTACAGTGGTTAAATGTTGTGTTGTGACACAGGGCAATTTCTGGTCCAATTTGCAGTTTACTCTGGCAAAGAAAAGCCCACCTAGACAGTACGAGACCGACAAGCCAAATTAGCCAGATTTTCCATCTGGCTGAATTTCCATCACCATTTTCCAAAAGTACTAAGGACTGTACAGTGAAACCTTCAATGGGTTGCACTTTTGTAGACAGTATCTTGAAATTATGATATTGTGTGTTTATCCCCCACAGCCTTGTTTTTAGTTTCATCTTGCATATAGTACACACCACTGATCTATATAAATTATATTATGTATTATATAATCAAATAGACAGGTAGAGCCACAAACAAACAGCCTGCAATTCCATTTGTTGCCACTAGTTGCGCATAAATGACCCACTTCATCTGTAATCAGTAAAGGCTTCAGATGTAATTCAGCGTGCAGGTGAAACAGAGAGTCTGGTGTAATGTTTACTCCCATCTGGAATAAATACTCAGGGTTTAATTTGCTAAATGAAGGCTCTGTGAGAAGAGGCCTATTCCTAATTACTGTCTCTCACACACACACACAGGTAATAAAGTCTACGCTTTCCCATCTCGTTTGCCGCCGTGAGTGTGTGATATCTGGTGTGTGTTACACGAGTGTGTGTTTCTCGTTGGATAAGGTGGCCGCCGTTCGCTCTGTGAAAGTAAGAGGTGAGTTTAGAGTGACTATTGTTATTAAATATCGCTCTTAAGCTAATCATCTCGTTTTCAAAGTGAAAGAGAGAGACAGACGGAGGAAAGATGGAGAAACAGAAGCTCGAATGCGAAACCTACTGAGCTGTCTGCTGTGTACAGGTCAACAATTTATCTGTGAAGAAAATTAATGGTATTTTTAACTTCTGCAATCCAACTGTTGTGCTCCATCGATTTTAGTAGCCTGTTACTAAGCTAACAACTAAATACTTTAATAAGCACAAAAATATTTAGCCCACACAAATATTGAAAAAAACAGAAAACAATTATTAACAGTTTGCTACTGAATTATAGTAATATATTAAATAATAATTATACAGATATTGTAAGAAAAAGACAATATGTTTATATAAATTACTATAGTTTGTATAAATTATCAGTAGTTTGTTATATATATAAATACATTATATAAATAATAATTACGCATATATTGGAAGAAATAGGTAATTTTGTTTATATTCATTATTTTTTATATCAACAGTTATCTATATAATAATAATTATAATATCTGTATTATAATAATAATTATTATATTAATTATTTTTGTAAATAAATAATCTGTTACTAAATTAATTGTACTAATATATAGTATTATATATAGTAATACTAATATATAGTAATATACGATTATAATATTAAAATTATGGTAATAATCATAGTGATATTATATTACTGATACTATAATTAATAAACTTTAAAAATGATCCAAGAATCCAAAAAGTATATCTCTTTATTTTTCTCACCATCTTGCATACTTTTATTTATTTATTTTGCACAGAATTATGAGATTGCCTTCTCCATGAAGGATATATGAGAGGCTGCTTTAGACTTTTGGATAGATGTGCATCCATGATTCCTTACAATGCTTACTACATAGGCAGCTCACTATGGATTAGATCAGAATCATAAAGAGCAGATTTGAGGGTAACTGAAAGTCAAAGCTAATCATTATGAACATGTGTTATGTGACATTTTCACAGCAAAACTCTATTAATGACTTTGTGATTTTATGAATATCACGTCCTGTAATAGAGAGCTAGAGGTGCAGAGAAAACGAAATATCAGTGTCAGTATTTGTTCAATTAAAATTGGAAAGCTGACAACAACAATGAAGCAATAGTACCAGCTGTTGTTAAACATGTTTTCAAGTATCACATTCATTTTGCTTTTTGCATTTTTTATACTGTGCATCTGTTCCAAAAGGAAGTGAGTTGCTTTGCCTACCTAGACAGCATTGCACTAGACAGAATCATAAGCATAATCCCAACAAGGGATTGTTTGTTCTAAAAGTAGGTAGCAGCATTATGTAGCCTTCTAAGATACCTTATTTTGGACAAATCTAATATAAATACAAAAATTTATTTTTCACTGAATATTAGTTTGTGTACCTGATGATCATGTCGCAGTGAGCGCACACAGGAGTGCGTGTTCCAGCAGGGATGTGTTCTGCCATCTGGACCAATGAGGCTTCGTCTTTGGGGTGTGGGCGGGGCATGGGTCGGTCCAAGGCGGGGCCTAAAGGAGTACTGTTGCTCATGACGCCAAAAGTGGGAGTGATTAGACCTGCCACAAATACACACACAAATACACAAACACTCATTAGAGCTTCAACTCGTCTTTGAGTGTCTCTGCTTCGTCAGTGTATTAAACGATAAATTAAAGGCGGGTGCACTTTGAATATGTCTGAATTGCTAACTGACCCTTCACAAAGACCCGCCCCCCTTAGTTGCTGTTGCTATGTCCGACAAGCCATGCCGCTCTCACACCACACACCACGTTCTCACGTAGTGAAAAATACATCGCTTAGCAATCACGACGACAGACAAGACAGAGCAGGTTACCTTTAGTATGAAACAAAGTCTCTGCTTTCAAATTTGGTCATTTTTTAAGAAATTCGAACATTTTGTAGGTCTTAAATGTGACGTGACAGATCGCTGTAGCGCCTCAGTTCAAGCCGCACGTGAACCGATCAGCTCTTCCTCTTTACTAGTTATAGTACAAAATAAACATGAATCAACATCAGAAGGTATCTTGTTTTAAACGTTTTTTTTATTATTTTAAATCTGTCTGGTTTGTTTGACGGACAAAATGGCCGATTCTGCATTATGATTGGTCAGATCGCCTGTCAATCGAACTCCCAGCGAAGGGTAAATTATTACAATTAAGTATTAATACTTAACCCTAACCCTAAAATATAAAGTATAGTAACAGATATGACACAAAACACAGATATCAATTAGTCTTCCATAGTGAAAAAAAATACTGGTGCAGGATTTACTTTAAAACAATTTTCACTCAGAAATTGCTAGTAAATTTCACAATTTATTACAAAGAAATGGCAAATAAAATAGAATTAAACATGAAATTCCGAAGTAGAAAGACTAAAATGGTATTTTCTTGTAAAATCTAATAATCTTTGTTTTATTTACATTTATTTTCTCATTTTCGTTTAGTTTAACCTGATGTACTAAAATATCATTTATTATTTCAGTTTTAGTTTAATAAAAACTATATAGACTTACATAAAAAGAAAAATAATAAAAATAAAAGAAGCACAACAAATTTTCTAAAATGAAAAGAAAAAAATTCAATAAAACCTATAATAGTACCTCAATGATACTAAAATATCAGAGATAAATTTTGTGAAATTCCTTTGCACCAAACTAAAATTTGAATGTATTTTTTGAAATAGATGAATTAGTGTGTCTGAACTTTAGATTTGTAGTGTATACACAGAGCAGCATCATATACTGCAGCGCTGTGGCCAGTATGTGGACAGGAGAGAGGCTGGATCTTCAGTAATGAGGTGATATTACCTGCTGTGCTTCTGACAGGTGTTCCCAGGGCTTTGATCATGGTCTTTACAGGACAGGTGACATGAGCGCTGGGCTGAGAATCATCCAGCTCCTCACTGAGACACCAAACACAGAGAGAGAGAGAGACATAATTACAAGGGCAAGACAAGAAGAGTGCAAGTGAAAGTCAAACTGCATACTACCTTTTATTTCGTAAAGAAAGCAGTATGCAATATGTACACTGTGTGCAGTATACTGTATGATCTGTCTGTACATGATATACAGTGCTGTGTGAATCTTATGAAGATAAGTAAAAGCAGTAATATTGTGAAATACTACTGTCATTTCAAATAACTATTTTATATTTTAATACATTTTAAAACGCAATTTATTCCTGATGCTGCAAAGCTGAATTTTCAGCATCATTACTCCAGTCTTCAGTGTCACGTGATCTTTCAGAAATCATTCTAACATGCTGATTTGCTGCTCAAGAAACATTTCTGATTATTATACAAATGTATTGTTGAAAACAATTGTGCTGGAAACTGTGATGTATTTTTTTCCTTGATTCTTTGATGAAATGGTAGTGCATGTAGATGAAAACCACTGAATTTCAGTAACTATTTTACTATAATACTATAAAATGATTCTGTATTATAGCAATTACAATCTATTTATTATTTGTTGAGAATAATGTAATTACATGTATAGAATAATGTATAATGAAAATTACAAAACAAAAAAAACAGTCCAAACAGCTGATAAAAACATCACAATAATCCACAAGTAATCCACATCAGTCCAGTCCAGGCCATAGATGAAAGTTTTGTGAAGCAAAAAGCTACATGTTTGTAACAAACAAATCCAGCATTAAAGGGACAGTTCACCCAAAAATTTAAATTTGATGTTTATCTGCTTACCCCCAGGGCATCCAAGATGTAGGTGACTTTGTTTCTTCAGTAGAACACATATGATGATTTTTAACTCCACATCAAATTTTCATTTTTGGGTGAACTATCCCTTTAAGGTGTTTTTAACTTCAAAACGTTGCTTATGTCTAAAATATGAGTTCTCTATTCATAATATTGCTTTCTGTTAATTGACGGACTGGAGTGGTGTGGATTATTGTGATGTTTTTATCAGCTGTTTGGACTCTCATTCTGACGGCACCCATTCACTGCAGAGGATCCATTGGTGAGCAAGTATTGTAATGGTACATTTCTCCAAATCTGTTCTGATGAAGAAACAAACTCGTCTACATTTTGGATGGCCTGAGGGTGACTACATTTTCAGCAAATTTTCATTTTTGGGTCAACTATTACTTTAATCATTGCATACTGCAAACTGTTTCACATGATGGTTAAGTATGCAGTATGCTAGTGCTCCACTGTAAACAGCTAAAGCAACACAGAGCTCACACTCACGCCAAACACAGCTCATTTCTACTGTACCTAGAGTACAGACAGACATGCCATCACAACGCTCATTAAACACACAGCAGGTCTGCTTGCGCAGTCCAGCAGTTTAAATTTAGTGAGGCAGGAAGTGAATATTGATGGACAGGGAGACAGAAGTTTGGCTCTGAGCATCTAGAAATCTTGGGTGGCCGTCACAAACACACACATTCATACCCACACACACCGTACCACCCCGATTCTCTGCCACACAACTGCGCTCTGTCAATCTTTCCTGTCTAATTACAAGCCCCCGGAGACTGAATGTTATGGAAACACCAGCCATAGAAACCGAAAGGACCACTGTTCAGTTCTGAATCTGGACGCTGATGAGATATTCCACATTGAAACACATTCAATCATTCACAAAAATACAAACAGCCACACTCATACAGTAAATGTCAGAAAATAAGTTTGTACAGTTTTAAGTGATATAACAACAGATCTAGTGTTGAAAATGAAGTCAGTATTGTGTGTTTGTTTGTGGTTAGAGGATCATTTTAATGTCCCTGCAAACAAGCCTGCGGTGGCCCTTTACGGGCCCACTTAGGGCTAGCCTAAGGGCCCCCAGCGCAGGGCCTCTGAGAATTTGCTCACTGGCAAAACGTTGGCCCTTTAGCGCTGGCCCTGCATGGGCAGCCCTCACTTAGAAAATAATTTGAAGTAATAAAATAACTAAAAATAAATAAACTAAAACTAACAAATGAAAATATAATAAATACTATATAGACACTTTTTTTTTAAAGTCATAAAAATGACATTTGCACAACAAAATTACTAAAAAAATTTAACTAAAATTAAAGTGAACACATAAAATACAAAGTATTAACAAAAACTATTATGGCATATTATCAATGATACTAAATTATCACTGGGTTAAGGAATGGCAATTACAGAAAGAAACAAAAACAAAAACAAAAAATCAAAACTCAATATTTAAGGGGTTTTAAAGGGGTATTTAAAGGGGAGGACGTAACAGAACTGATTAAATATACTCGCAAATGCAAAGTATATAATAACATAACTTAATAATAATAATAACAACAATAATATATAATTATATATCATATATATTAATTTTACATTTTTAATGAATTCATTTCAAATGAATGCATTATATTACGGATGCATTTAACTGCATTGCTAAACACTCATTAAAATAAATAATATCTATTTACAGTACTGAATTTTTTATTTTTTTGCAATGGGTCCAAAGTAGGCTACCATAGTAACACAGCACGGTTGGTAGTTTTTTGTTAATCCTCCATATTCAGTAAAGGAATAAGAGACATCTGTAGACGAATGCTAGCACATTCTTCCATGATCTGAAAAAAAAAAGAATATAGGATAAAGAAAAAAAATAACTGATGGTTGCAGCAGGATACAGCACACACAATTGAATCGACTTTATTCTGTGAAGATAACAAACTGAGATCCACACAAACACAGAGAGGCACAACAGAAAACAGACACAGGTCCCGTCTCCCCAGTTATAAGAGCGATCGTTACTGCTCTCAGCCAATCAGATTCATTACACAGCAAATAATCCAATCAGAGTGGAGCAGCACAGCAGGCTAATCGAATGAGAGAGGAGCAATTGGCAAACACACAGGAAGTTCTCCATCACACACATCCATGAGCAGAGGAAATCTGTCAGTGTGAACCTGATCATACTGATCGGAGCCCATTTATCATTACACACACACACACACACATATATATATATATATATATATATATATATATATATATATATATATATATATATATATATATATATATATATATATATATATATATATATATATATATATATATATATACATAAATATATACATAAAGACAGACATATAGACATAGACAGACAGATAGACAGATAGATAGATAGATAGAATTTAACTGTTTCATTTACTTTAACTGTTTAGTGTTAGTCATTTGCTTACAATGGCCATTTTTGAAATGACCATCAACCCTGTAACATTTTCCATGGTTGCTGCATATAAAGCATGTTTTGAAAGATTTTCACCGTGTTCTCAGAAAAAGTTATGTCAATCAGATGAATGAAACCTTTAGAATACAGATTAAAATAAAACTGTAAAGTTTGGTGTATGTACAGTAAGTGCTGCTGAAGTGAAGATTCTCATTTTGAATGTGATATTCTCTTTAAAGATATGTATTGTAATTAACATCTACAGATGCAAATGGAAAAAAAATGTGATAAACACTTAAATGTGTATTTTTGATGTTTTCCTTGTACTAGTCTGAAAGAAGACTATAGAAGCAAAAAGAAGCTAAATTATTTGGTTATTATAAAAATTTGAGCTATTTTGCTTCTGTTATAGAAGCAAAATAGCCCAAAACTGACCAATGCATGAAAAAAACTCACATTTTATCTGCTGAGAAGAAAGAATTCATGCTGCTCTCTAGTGGCGACAAATGAAAACCGCAGTAGTTCAATCATGAAATCAAAACTAACCCTATTTAAATTTGATTAATACATAATGTGTAACTGTGCACATTTCATCTGTCCCTGTCTCTAAAACCAAAGCCATATGTGTGTGGAAAAATACAATGACCAATAATATCATATGATTTCTTATTAAATATGTTTTATGCTTTTCACCATTACAAGTTAAATATACAAATGATGTTTTATGTTGCCTAGAACTGTGAATTAAAATAAATATATATTCACAGAATTGCTCCTCATTTTTATGACCAATTTGGACACTAGGAACACTTCATCATAACAATCTTTACTGGATCTTTGTACTGTAGAGACCCTTTTTTAAAGACCTACTTGTTTTAGATTGAGCAAGTTTGTGGACCTGTCATTACTTGCATAACTGATTGGATAAACATCATGACTTTGGCTTAAAATCAGTAACTGAGGGACATAAACCGATAAAAACACTGACACAAATAAGGAGAAAATACACAACAGGAATTCTTCAGAAAATACAGGCCACTTTATTCTATTTTGCTACATAAGGCGAGGAAGGAATTAAGTCATAAATGAAAATAAATTGTGAAGCATAAAATAAAATTCAGCAGAGTTTAAAAGAATATTCTGGGTTTAAAACTTGCAGAACAGCATCTGTGACAGGCTTGTCGTAGAAAATACAAATATCTAATTTTATGAAAATAAATATCACATTTACAGTAATGCACTAACATTGGAAGTCCATAGAGCACCAAATAATAATTCAAATACACACAGTTTTGAAAATATAACAACAATGCATAAACAATTAAAACTTGGCTCATGACCATGCAACTAACTAGATACATTTCTGTTCAGAAAAATAATTATTTTAACAAACAAGAATTAAGCACTTTCACAAAACTATGAGCTGCACATTTCCTCACAGAACACCATAGAAGTGCATTACTGTAAATGCTGCTAAATTTATTCGACAGATTAGGTGAATTTTTTTTTTTCAGTGTTAATCGACAGATGTTAACTAGTTTTGAGCCCAAAATGTTCCTTTAAATAGGAATCAAAAGACCAAAAGCTGAAACATTACAGAAACGAAATAAGATCCAAGCCACACGTGTAATGCAATACTGTAGTGCTTCACTAATAAAAATCACTAAATCCACAAGAACAGAGTTTGAGATGTGCGGTTTGAATCTTCACACTTCAAATCTACACGAACACACTTTACAGAGCTCATGTTGCTGTTTCTTGTGACAATTCTGACCCTCTCATTTCCGATAAAACTGCAGTTGTATTTTTACAGTCTCTTTTCAGTTTCCAACACGGAAACGTCCCACGGAGACCTGCTCACACACACACACACACACACACACACACACACATCTACACCAGGCTGAGGACGTTAAGGGTTCGAGCAGACACTCCATGGTGCCAGTCTCTGAGTTTATGATATTTAGGTCCAATTTTAGGATTAATCTTCACTACCCTGTTCACAGAGAATGAACAAGAGAGAGAAACAGAAACAAAGACAGTATTAAGAGCTGTAGAAGTGAATGTCTTCAGCACAGTGATACTGCAAACCATGCAGACGGAAATGCCACTGCACACGAGTTAAACTCACTTCTGTAACTTCCCAAACCGAGCTTTCATGTATTACTCAAATACAAATAAAGAATGCACAGCGCACACTGTATTGTCATAATAATATTGCTTTTCTTTGGAAAGCCAAGCCAAGAAACCTCACAGACTATGAATTCACCCACACAAAACAAGACTAGTTATTACACGACAACTTCAACGGCAAACCAACAACAGTGCAAGATTACTAGAATAACTCTCAGTTTGGGCCTATGAATAAAATGTAGGTGTATGAGCTCCATACTGTATCTTACTATATAAGCCATAAATACCTGATATATGATACTCAAAAAAAACCCGTGCTAACCCTTCATTTAAAGCCTATGTATAATAATGTACATTGTAATTAGTGCTGTCAAACGATTAATCGCGATTAATCGCATCCAAAATAAAAGATTTTGTTTGCGAAATATATGTGTGTGTACTGTATATATTTATTTTGTATATAAATACACACACATGCATGTATATATTTAAGAAAAATATGTTATGTTGATATATTAAATATATTTATATATGATATTTAAATACATGTAAATATTTTCAAAATATATGCTGTATGTGTGCGTATTTATATATACATAATAAATATACACAATACACACACATATATTATGTAAACAAAAACTTTTTTTGGATGTGATTAATCGCGATTAATCATTTGACAGCACTAATTGTAATGCATTATATTTTTTCATAAATAACCAAAGTTAACATGCATTTGAATATTTTAAGGTTTGTTTGTCATGTGTTTTAGTGCATTACACTTTCTAAAGGTGTAACAATGAATAGATAAGTATTATAACTGCTTACAATTATTAACGAGATCATACAATGCATTATAAGGTGTCTTACAAGGCATAATAAATGCAAAATACAACTTTTATAATGCATTATATATAAAGGATTTAAGTAAAGTGTTACCAAAAACTTGTATGCATTTTTTTAATTAATGTAATACTTTATTTCAACAAACTGCTCCATTAAAAAAAAAAAAAAAACATCTATTTTTTTTAACAATTTTTTCACGTCATGCTTTAGTGATGGTTATCGATATAATTACTAAATCACACAAACAGTCTATTAAACCCTTTTTAGAAATAAAATATTTAGTAAAGGTTGCAAGAATTACAAACTGAAATAGACAATTAAAACAGCTCATGTAATATTTAGTTCAACCTTTTGAGGTTGATAACAAACACTTTCTTAAGGTTAAAGGGATAGTTCACCCAAAAATAAAAATGTTGTCATCATTTGCTCACCCTCAAGTTGTTCCAAACAAAAGAAGATAGACATTGACTTCCACAATATTGAAAAAAAAAATACTATGGAAGTCAGTGTGTACTGTACCGTCAACTATTTGGTTACCAACATTCTTCAAAATATCTTCTTTTGTGTTCAACAGAATAAAGAAACTCATACAGGTTTGGAACAACTTGAGGGTGAGTAAATGATTACAGACTTTTTATTTTCGGGTGAACTATCCCTTTAAGCACTTCCTTTTACTGACCTTTTGTTGAGGAATAAAGAAAAGTCTATTTTGTGCCCTAGTGCTGGAAAGTGTCAGTGATCTGCACATGCTGGTTAACTAGAGCCAGAGCTTTAACAGAAACACCACGGGACGCCAAAATCACACAGGTAAATAACAGCACAAACACCCTTCAGAGAAAACCTGAACACATCTTCATCACAAAAACAAAAAAGCACACAGCACACACTCCAAAACAGCTGGCGAGCAAAGGAACTTACTTTGTTGTCTTCTTCGCTGATTCAGCCTCCTGCGAGGGATCTGAAAGACATAAACATTATCCAGAAAAGATTTAATACGGCATGCTTTCAATGTGATAGACGTGTAATAAAAGACATTCCCATTCTCTTGCTTTCTCCCATCTGTTTTTCTCTCTCTCAACTTCGGTTTAAAACGTCAATTCTGTCAGGACCACTATCGTCAAAGATGATTGACAATTAGCATACAGTTTGGATTGGCGGTATGGTTCTGTTCTGGGCAAGAACTCCCTGCGCATCCATGCAGCCTAGCATGGATGAGAGCAGGGAGAGCAGCGATAACCCCCCCAGGGTAAACAGAACAGAACCAACATAAATGTATTGCAGATATCGTTAAAGTTCAATAATGTTATGTACACATTTTTGAATTATTCTGATTCAAAGGAGAATCAGAAGGCTGAATTCTGACTGACAGAGGAGGAGTTGGGGATGGAGGAGGGTAATTAGCTATTGAGCAATGCGAAAACTACTGATAATACTGAGGGACCTTATATATGAATGCTTAAATAGGTGTCGTATTCCCATAGGTTGATGGGGATCAGCTGAGAGTCAGCTGATGCGAGCTTGACTAACGTGACCTGCCAGAACTAACGCTACGCTAGATTTTCAATCTTTATCCCAAATTCAGTATTGAAGGTTTTCCACACAATCGGTCTAATTAATGAAACATGAGCAGAACAAAACGGTTCATAAAACCATTGTTATGTAAACAGTTGCCTTGTATTAAATACTACAAATTTATGTAAGAATGATTTTCTGATTATTATTATTATTCAAATAATACAAACGCATATAATAAAACATAAAAAGGAATAAAATAACATTTAAAAAGCAATAAAATCATATTTAAAAAATAAACTCTCACCGAATTCAGATTCAGTGCCGGTGATTTGAGCCAGGATACGGAACGAGCGGGATTGTGAAGTTCCTGACCGTGGGCGCCAGTCCTCTGTGTCCTCCATGATGCGTTTCCTGCTGGCATCACCGTGAGTCGGGACGTGGTAAAACTCAATGTCTGTCTCTGTGATATGTTTACGAGGAAGTCTACACACACACGCACAAACAAACACAGATACTGTCAGTCTCTTTTACATGTAATCATACCGCATATCAAATGCACTATTCAACAAAAATATCAAACTGCATAGCCTATCAAATGCACAAAGCAGCTAAGCATTTGAGAAACAAGGGCACTGCTGGTTATTCCTTCTTTACCTGTTCATTGCAGGTTTTCTGAAGGAGGCATAAAAAGGAATAAGAAAGATAACACATTTCAGTCACCCATTCTCTTTTATAAGGGTTTTACTGATGGCACACACATTACAGATGTACTCACTTAAACACAGCTGGAGGACCACTATGAAGAATAAAATAAAAAAACTGTCATTAGGCTACATAATGGAAAGGCTCTTGGAGGCATTCAATTCAAATGTTCCGTGGTGAACCATGGTTTCTGCCAAAATACTTAGGTAGCCTATAACAGTTATTGTTAATACTGTAAAACACCTTAATAAGAAGCCTACTCAATCGTTCTGTCATTTTTATATTATAGCAGTGACTTATATCAAGTAAGTTTGCGCAGTTTTGCTATAGTGTAGGCTAGCTATGGTATTGTGACAGTTTGATTACCATGGTAAAACTTTGCAAGGGAACTCAAATTCAAGGTAGACTTGGGGGTGAGTAAATTCAAAGCACCAGAAGCTTCTTTTAAGGTTCTGGAGCGAAAATCTTCTCATGAAAAAAGTAAAGACATTTCTTAAAAGAAGTTCGTATGTTCACTGATTGAAGACTCGCTAATCAAATCGACGGAAAATACCTCAAATGCCGTCTTTTTGCGCTACCAGAGTCAGTATTTCGGACAAATAGGTAATATTAAACAGAAACAAAAACTTTTGAGTTTCAAAATCCTCCAAAGGGATTGAAACAAATGACAGTAGAAACGCACGAGACCAGAAGATGGCGCTGCTGCGCGTGGAATAATACACACACAACAGGTTTGAGAAGAAACTCATCTGGAAGTCTGAAATCGTCGACCCAATCTCTCAAAAACATTTTCACGTCTGGGACGTGCTGATCGTACCAAAGCCCGTCTGTACTGACACGTACACCATTCATAAGCTGTCAATAAATCAGCGCTGTCTGGCTGAGCGTGGATGAACCGTGTGACGAAAGATTGTCGGCAGGGCTTGTCTGTGTTTGTCAAACTACAGTTAAACACCTCTGACCACTGCGATACAGCCCGTCACAGAGGGACATAACATGCTTATCGTCAAACTCACGTCAACACACTCATGCAAAACAAACAGAAGAAACAACGAACCACAAACCCAGCTTTGCTTTGCTTTACTTGAGTGCGCTCTGCGGGGAAAAAAACAATAGAACCATCACAGAAAATTCGAATGGTTTCCACTACAAATACCATTACAGACACAACAAACCATCAACTTTTAACCATTAAAACCAAAAAAATTGTTTCCTGTCGTGTGTTTTGGGACATATTCCATTAGGATTTATTGGTTTTAACAAGCCACCAATAGACGGTGACCAATTACCAGTAGAGACCCACAGGGTCCATTACAGTTTCCATTAAACCAATACAAGTCCCATTATAACCAGCAAAACCATTACAAATTTTGTGATGGTGTCTATTGTTTTTCTTCAGCAGGGATCAGCGGTGCTACACTAATAAAATATTTCTGTTTACTTTATTTGTTTTACATATAGGCTACCATAGTAGTACAAAAGATATTTTAAGGACTTTGGAAAACCATGTAAATCCTAGCAGGCTACATAAACATGGTGATCCTTCAGTACATTATTCATATTAAAATACCATGATATCACCATCTGATACTGTACTACGATACCAATCAAAGGGGGAAAAAATACGAGAAATGTAGGCCTACCATGGTACTACCATGGGTTTTGAATATGTACCATGGTATTCTTGAAAGTGTCTTGAGTACAATGTAAATTAGACTACATTAACTACAAGACAAGTTACACTAAAGTTTAATACTTAGTGGTTCTTCACAGTGTTAGTTATATTCACAAAGAAAAGCAAAGCACTCTCAAAGTTGAGATGAAGGAAAATTCTTGGGAAAACAATGTTTTTACTACAAATCATGGCAATATTTACAACACACACACACACACAATGAAAAAAGCATCAGTATGGTACTGACTTTATGGCTGGAGTCACCTGCTGAAAAGAGCATAGAGGAGAAAAATAACCATTAAACTCATACAATCATCTCATCATCACTGGCTGAATATACATAACTCTGATTCCTGAAGCCCTCTGAGACAGACCAACAGCTGAAAACACATACATTGTACTGGATGAAGCGCTATTATGAATTATGGATACAAATTTTGACCAGAAGCAACAATTTAAAGTTAAAATGCCTTGATGGATTTGTTTCTTACAAACACAGATTTTCAACTTCTCAAGATGTTAATTGATGGACTGGAGTGGTGTGGATTATTGTGATGTTTTTATCAGCTGTTTGGACTCTCATTCTGATGGCACCCATTCACTGCAAGTGATGTAATACTACATTTCTCCAAATCTGTTCTAATGAAGAAACATGGGTGAACTATTCCTTTAAAAACACCATATCGGTCAACAAAGAGTAAAACAAACTTAATCCAGAGGGGGAAAACAATGTTTTCACTACAAATCATGGCAATATTTACAACACACACACACACACAATGAAAAAAGCATCAGTATGGTACTGACTTTATGGCTGGAGTCACCTGCTGAAAAGAGCATAGAGGAGAAAAATAACCATTAAACTCATACAATCATCTCATCATCACTGGCTGAATATACATAACTCTGATTCCTGAAGCCCTCTGAGACAGACCAACAGCTGAAAACACATACATTGTACTGGATGAAGCGCTATTATGAATTATGGATACAAATTTTGACCAGAAGCAACAATTTAAAGTTAAAATGCCTTGATGGATTTGTTTCTTACAAACACAGATTTTCAACTTCTCAAGATGTTAAT
Source organism: Sinocyclocheilus rhinocerous (assembly GCF_001515625.1). Classification (NCBI taxonomy): domain Eukaryota; kingdom Metazoa; phylum Chordata; class Actinopteri; order Cypriniformes; family Cyprinidae; genus Sinocyclocheilus; species Sinocyclocheilus rhinocerous. The sequence continues at coordinate 720,348 of NW_015660499.1, read as the reverse complement.
TGATGGACTGGTGTGGTGTGGATTATTGTGATGTTTTTATCAGCTGTTTGGACTCTCATTCTGATGGCACCCATTCACTGCAAGTGATGTAATACTACATTTCTCCAAATCTGTTCTGATGAAGAAACATGGGTGAACTATTCCTTTAAAAACACCATATCGGTCAACAAAGAGTAGAACAAACTTAATCCAGAGGAATTATTTCCATTCAAACAAAATACAGTATCCAGAACCAGGCACACACGGGGCTGCATTAAGGAGGAATATGTTTTCTCAACAATTGCCTATAAAAATCATAGAAACAGGGCTGGCACTGATTTGACTCTATAATGTACAGCTGTATGAGGATAATGAGGAGGATTTATCAGAGTTTATGAGAGAGGGAAGATAAAAACCATTAGATGAGTGCGAAGTATGACGAGAAGCATTTGGTTCTCATCAGTTTTCTCTCCCACATCTCTAATATTTTCCTCTTTCTCTCCTTTTTTCAGACACATCGTTCAGGTATTTAACAAATATCATGTTTAGAATGAAATGCTAGCATACTGTGCAGTATATACTGCATATTTTGGCACTCGTAGCAGGTTATATCCCATGCATACCATGTACACATACTTCAAAAATAGCAGTATGACTAGTATAAGTAGTGCTCCAAACAGTTAATGAGATACAGAATGGGTTTATTGGGTGATTCAACTCTAATCTGTGCTGGTGTCAGGCTGATATTATGCTGTTAATGTTATTAGCACACAGAAACAAACAAAATGCATCACAACAAAGTCGAGTCGCAGAATATGCGTGTGCATCAGCACGTGTAATTAGAGACGTAGTTCTTCTGCGTAATAATGTCAATCAGCACTTTAAAACCATCATTAAAATATGAAACCCACACAAAATACAACTGAGCTTCCCCTGGGGCATGATCCAAGGAAGAGCCCTCATACACACACACACACACCAAAACACACAACAGATAGCATTACACAGAGCTAAATATACACGCAAACATCAGAGCCACTGACACCTGCCTGTAAACGAACAGAATCTCGCATATGTCACTGCGCGAAAAGAGATACTGAGAGATGCTTTTTAAGATAGACTGACCGTGAGCTCTGAGTTTGTTTAAAAATAGTATATGCATTCAAAATCATAAACTGTAAGCTGTAATTTAGTTCACATTCGTGAAATAATAATAGGATTATTTTGTCATATGTTGTGGTTTGAACTGCAATATGACATTTGAAAATATCTCATATAGCTATTACATCCAGATACAAAGAACAAACAAAAAAATGGTACATTGCAGTAATTTCTAATAACAAAATACATTAAAACCTCTGCCGAAACAGCTTAAAATAGTCTGATTTGGTATAAGCTGTTGTTTTAACTTGTTCTGAACAGTGATATATTAGTATAAAGTTTTAGTAATTGTGTTGTGTCATTCTCATTACTTTTAGCTGAAAAATGCCTAAAAACCGGCTAAAACCATCTAATAGACCAGCCTAACCAGGATGGGAGACCCAGCAAACCTGCTTATACTGGTTTAAGATGCTTTTTGTAGCAGGGAAGCCACAAAAGCCCCAACTGATTTGTTTACATCATTTACAAAGTTTTATTGGATGCATAGTTTATTAATTCCCTTATACTGTAGTGCACAGCCTTGTCTCTTTGTCCTTACATACATTTTTGAAAATATTTTCTGAAAAAATTTTTAAAGATATTTTCTGAAACGTCTAAGGAGAAAACAAACTGGAAACATGCTTCCAGAACCCAGGCCACTGAAAAAACAGTTGTCACTTCTTTGAGTTGAGCTCTATGTTTATAGGGTGGGTGGGGCATTGAAGTGTCAATCAAACTCTTACCCATTCAGCTGAGAGCTTTCACCCTGGCTTTCCAGCAGGCCCCGCCTCTGGCCCATGGCAACCTCACAGGCATTCTCATTGGAGTAGAGATTGATGGGTGTGTTATACACTGAAGGGCGGGGCACCGCCGGTAGATGATTGGGTGAACCATCAGTAGGAGTGGGCGGAGCCTGTGGATTAGGGTTTTGAGCTGAGGAGGCGGGTGCAAAAGCAGACACGGCGGACGGAATAGAGGTTATGTGTGGTGACCCTGCCCCTCCAAACGGGCGAGCGCTCCTATTGGAGGATGAAGTGATGTGGGTGGAGTTTGTGATGTCAGAAGAAGATGGAATGGAGGTTGTCATGGGAACGGGTTTGATGATTTCCACAGAATCATCCTAAACATGGAGGAAAGCACATGCAGGACTCAAACAAAACAACAAGAGCACCTCAAAATCAACAGACAACAACAAATGGGTTATACAACAGAAGCTCCACCACTGGAGACCTAAATAATGTGTGTCAGTATGTTCAGAATGGAATATTAGCTGACCACTTACTAAATACAGTATATATTATTTTAGAAAAAAGTATGCAAAACAGAACGGATTATGCCATGATAAATATTTTGGTCATATGACATTATGATGCATTTTCAAAGCCCTGTTCTCACTGACAGCATGTTGCACTGAAAAAGCAACAAAAATATATTAATTTTCAGGTGTTTTTTTGCTCACATGAAGCAACAGATAATTTCACCATTTTAACTCAAATTAATGTTATTTATGTACCATTGGAGATACACCAAATAGTGCATTCCTGTAGCTCAAACAGTAAAGCATACAGTAGTGCCTGAAACGCCAATGACAAGGGTTCAATCCCAGGGAATGCATGAATATAAATATATAGCTTGAATGCAGTGCAGTTCACTTTGGATAAAATGATCTGCCAAATGTAAAAATGTAAATGCAATGCATAAATGTAACTGGACAGCAACTTTCTACATTAAACATGCCTCGTAATCAGGAACGTGCATCATGTGACACCGACGTAGCACACTGTTTCACAAAATATATATTAAAAAAAAAATAATAATAATAATTAAATGTTTGGTATGCATTGTTCTAGTATTCTATTCAACAGAAGCTCCATCACTGGAGACCTAAATAATGTGTGTCAGTATGTTCAGAATGGAATATTAGCTGACCACTTACTAAATACAGTATATATTATTTTAGAAAAAAGTATGCAAAACAGAACGGATTATGCCATGATAAATATTTTGGTCATATGACATTATGATGCATTTTCAAAGCCCTGTTCTCACTGACAGCATGTTGCACTGAAAAAGCAACAAAAATATATTAATTTTCAGGTGTTTTTTTGCTCACATGAAGCAACAGATAATTTCACCATTTTAACTCAAATTAATGTTATTTATGTACCATTGGAGATACACCAAATAGTGCATTCCTGTAGCTCAAACAGTAAAGCATACAGTAGTGCCTGAAACGCCAATGACAAGGGTTCAATCCCAGGGAATGCATGAATATAAATATATAGCTTGAATGCAGTGCAGTTCACTTTGGATAAAATGATCTGCCAAATGTAAAAATGTAAATGCAATGCATAAATGTAACTGGACAGCAACTTTCCACATTAAACATGCCTCGTAATCAGGAACGTGCATCATGTGACACCGACGTAGCACACTGTTTCACAAAATATATTACAAAATAATAATAATAAATAATTAAATGTTTGGTATGCATTGTTCTAGTATTCTATTCTGAACACAACCTAAATGACAGCATGTGACTTTTAGCAATTCAAGACAGATAACTGAACGCAGCAAGCACACTTATGTTTGCTATAAACATGCAAAACTAAAACTCATGCATACATATAGAGCTGTGTGTCTGTCTCAGAGGGGAATAATGACATACACACAATACTCCAGTTGTGCGCTCTGGCTGGATGTATGTGTGTATAAATCTCCTACCTTTGGTGCCACATATGGTTTCAGAAGGCTGGAAGCTCTGTTGGAACACAAACAATGGACAAAAACATTAATGAATCTGCTGTGACCACATCTAGAGCTGGCAGTGGCAGTACATAGCGAACGTCTAACTGTGGTTTGCTGTAAAATCATAGGCCTGTATTCATAATGACACGGAACGACCGCATGGAAGTTTGGAGAGTGGTTCTGAATTTGTTTCGCCTGCAAGGGAGAACAGAATTAGGTTTTGTATCCTAAAGAAACCATTTGGTTTTAAACTAGTGGTGGTCAAAAATTTTGAATAATTATGAAGTCTCTTATACTCACCAAGCCTGCAATTATTTGATCAAAAATACAGTAAAAACAGTAATAATGTGAAATATCATTAAAATGTTAAATAAGTATTTTCTATTTGAATATATATTATAAAATGTAATTTATTCCTGTGATACAAAGATGAGTTTTCAGCATCATTTCTCTAGTCTTCAGTGTCACATGATCCTTCAGAAAGTATTCTAATTTGCTGATTTGCTGCTCGATTATTTACAATGGTTCTTCTTATTATTATTATCAATTTCGAAAACAGTTAATAAAACTGCTTAATATTTTTTGTGGAAACTGTAACACATTTTTAAGGATTCTTCAATGAATAGAATATTCAAAAGAACAACATTAATTTGAAACAGAAGTCTTTTGTAAATGCCTTTACTGTGGCTTTTGAATGGTAGTGTATTACTATTTTCAAAAAAATATGAAACAGCACAACATTAATTATCATAAATGTTTCTTGCGAAGCTAATCAGCATATAAGAATGGCTTCTGAAGGATCATGTGACACTGAAGACTGGAGTAATGATGCTGAAAATTCAGCTTTGCATCATATTACATTTTAAAATATATTCAAACAGAAAAGTGTTATTTTAAGTCGCAATAATATTTCACAATATTACTGATGTTACTGTATTTGTGATCAAATAAATGCAGCCTTGGTGAGCAGAAGAGACTTCTGTTTTAAAACCATTTAAAAACTCTTTAATAATTCCAAACTAGCTTTGACAGTAAGCGATACTGTTGCTGTGCATGTGTGTGTGAGGCTGGCAGAGGGCTTGAGTATTAGTTACCATCTCTGAGAATCTGAACTCAAGACCTTCTACAACAATCTCACACATCTCTTAGTTTTTTTTTATTTATGAATCATTTTGACCTTTAAAGATGTTCCCAAAGGGAGGTTTTATCCGATTTAGCTTCTGGGGACAATTTTGTACCTAAAATACAGTCACACACATCTTGAAAAGTGTTATATAACAGGAGATGTAAGCATTTGCTCCTATATGTGGCTCATCTTTGTTTCTATGTAAACACACACACACACATGACCATCATGAGTTCATGAGAAGGCTGTGTATCCCTCCACGGAGGTCTTTAGAGTGAGATCCAGCGGGCCGGGCTGGTTTTAGCACTGTTGATCCGGTCAGATGAACATGAGCACTCGCACTCTGCAGTTATGAGCTAATACTCTGTTCCCAGCAGGGCCGTTTCTAGCCAATTTGACGCCCTAGGCGAAATCCCTATCCCTATCCTTGAGCAGCAAATCAGCATATTATAGTGATTTCTGAAGGATCATGTGACACTGAAGACTGGTGTAATGATGCTGAAAATTCAGCTTTGCATCACAGGAATAAATTACATTTAAAAATATATTCAATATTTCACAATATTATTGTTACTGCTGTTTTTAATCAAATAAATGCAGCCTTGTGAGCAGAAGAGACATTTTTAAAGTATAAAAATCGTAATTACTCCAAACTTTTGAACAGTAGTGTAACTGGCAGAAGTTATTTAAATACATAACAATTAATAATTAATCACAACTGCGCTCACAGCGACCTCGAGGTCTTTGCAGATCCTGCTCCCCTCTCTCCACCCAGTGCTTTCCTGTCAGCTCTCCACTGTCCTCTCACAATAAATGCATAAAAAGCCCATAAATATAACTTAAAAAATCATTAACACGCATCATGTTCATAGATAATTTGTGGATAATTATTTATACTTCAACCTACCAGAGAGATGCAGAGAAATTATGTCAAAAGACAATAAAAATGAACTGCATCAGCATCACTCAGATTCTTAGAACATTCTGTCATTCTACAGTATTATAATGACAAAGAAAGATAGAGAAAATACACACACGCGCACACACACACATAATGACAAAAATACCAGCACATGCAATAACCCTGCAATTAGAGTAAGTCTTAAATTACATGTGGAACTGTTTATTAAGTTAATAATATTTAATTGATAAACAAAGAAAGTCATTCTTACATTCTTAAACTCCTTAGACCATTTTACTACACTCAAGTGAACAGCTCTTTGTGTGTGTGTGTGTGTGTGTGTGATGTATGATGTATGTATATGTGTGTGTGTGTGTGTGATGTATGATGTGTGGGTGTGTGTGTGTGGGTGATGTATGATGTATGTATATGTGTGTGTGTGTGTGTGATGTATGCATATGTCTGTGTGTGTGTGTGTGTGTGTGTTCGTTCATGTTTAGACAGAAACATACACAAACGGTGTAAGACGGTGTACATCTGCCCTACGGTGACGTCAAGCATCTGTTTGACGTCTCGTTTATATCTCACACCCTGAGACTGCAGTCTGACGCACGACTCGCTGATTTCCCTTCATTAATAACTAAAACTCTTTCAAACTCCACTTTCCTGTTCTGCTACAGTGTGTGAATGAACATTTGTGTCTGGGTGAGAAAAACGACAAAAACAAGCCGCAGGAACAAAATATCACAACTGCGTTATCTTAATAAGATAGCAGTGAGATAAATGGAGAACAAAATAAAACTCCTGCTTCTCAGACAAGTCATATGTTGACATCGGGTTGCACGATAAATTGGCTTTTAATCGTGTTCACGATTTCTCTTAATTTATTAAGCATTTATTTGCCTGCTGGTTATTTATCCTGAAAACTTTTTATTTTAATTTGGCATATGCATTATCTTGGATTGGTAACAAGCCTCCACAAGCTTTCATTGTTGCAGTTGCAAGATTTCAAGAGTTTAAATCCACCATTCAGAGCTTTTTTTCATAAATCAATACATTTTCTGTCCAATGGTTTACTTAATCTTCCCAACCTGGCAACCATGCGCCTGCTCTCTCTACATTACAGAAAAGCGCTGGTGAGCTGAAAACACCAGCAAACATATCAGTTGGGCTTTTTTTGTGAGTTGACATTCTCTATGTGCTTAAGAGAAAGTGCAAAAGCTGTGAAAAAAATTTAACGACAATAATCATGATTAATAATTATGATTATATTTTTTGAGCGGAATAATCCAGATTAAACGGTTAATCATGATTATTTTGCTCAAAAAATAGAATCACGAATGGAATGGAAAGGTTCAATGGATGTTAAAGGATCTTGACGGAACCATCAATGCCAATAAAGAACCATTATTTTTAAGAGTGTATGTACGAGTGTATGGGCTCAAAAAATGGCCTTAACTTCACTCCTAAAAATTAAGGTTCCAATTACAACCAGAAATGGTTTTCTACAGAACTTTAAACGGTACTGGTAACAACCATCTATATACCATTTCTTTAAACAACCCAGAAACCAGTAGACTGATCTGAAAACTACAATGAAACATCAAGAATATTTTTCAAAGTATCATACATATACAGTGTATTGAAAGCCTGTTTCAAATGACAGAAATGACTTACATCAGCTTTAAAGTGACAGTTCAACCAAAAAGAAATATTCTGCCACCACGTACACTTTTTTCTATATATTTTGTCATTTTGGACCTACTTACAGTACATGGAAAAGAGCAATTTGGGCATTATATCTCCTTCTAGACCTTTGTTTTCCATGGAATGAAAGAATATTGATTTCTGGGTGAACTATTCCTTTAAGACGCTATGTTGCAATCAGGAATTACTATATCAGTAATTAATCAAGAGAGCAAAAGGACATGAAGGAAGGTCATTATTACTGTATATTCTTTTCAAGTTCGAAACCATGAAATATTACAATTTCTGTTGAGCAGAATAATCTGAGGGTGGAAATTTCATTACGCTTTGAACTCTCTTCCAAATGTTGATTTTTATCCTGCTGTATCTCGCTAATGGAAAATGGGATTTCATCCAGCTGTGATATCCTGTGAACGCCGCCACACACATTCAGGGATGTGCTGAAGTGCAGGACAGTGTGTGTTGTTCTGGTGCAACAGGCTTCAGCTTACACTTTTAGACAGTTAAGAGCTTAGAACTGACGCAGAGAGAGAGTTTAGAGATAAAAGTGCAGGAGGTTTACAGAGTAATTTAATGCTTTGAGAGCAGTCATGAGAAAAAAAACACACACACATGGCATACAAATCATGTTCATGTGAGGGCAAACTGACCATCCTACACAGTCCAGAACATGCAGGTTTTGCAACAGCTAAAAGACCTGATTGATTCACATTCTCTTTCTTGTTCTCATTACTTTACATTAGAGGTCTGTGCAAACCTGGTTCATAAAGAAGACCTGTAACCCTGATGCTGTCCGATTTTAAGAGTAAATCTGTCTGATTTCTTGTTTGAGCAAAGAATTGCAGATTGCACAGTGGTCCGTACAAGGGTCGCTAAAAGGTCAGTATGCACATGAATTGGCCGAAATGAGCAGTACACTGCAAAAACATGATTTCTTACTTGGTATTTTTGTCTTAAAACTTAAATCAAGATACATTTACTTTGCTTAACCCTCATGTTGTGTTCAGGATTTTCTTTTCCCCCAAAATGCTAATGTTGTCGCATTGGACAAAACTAATTATGCTCACACTGTGTGTATAACACCTTCCCAAAAAAACTAATTTCTGTACCTTTAAGGATTGTTTCCCACCTTGCTGCACTTGCGGTGTTCCTGTTCAAAAAATGGCTGGCCTACAAAAAATTTCTTGTTTTCCTATATTATCACCAAATCTTGGATTCAATCTCCTGTCAGCTTGTTTTATTTCAGTTAGCACATGTTTTGTACTTCTTTTTGGAACTGACTGATCTTAGGCCTCATTGATCTGAGCTTATGCACCTCATTTTTTTGTGAATATTTCCAAAATTACCCATAAATAGTTTTTTTTTTTTTTTTCACTCCAAAACTGAGGTGCATATGCTCAGATCGATGAGGCTTACGATCCAAAAAGAAACACAAAACCTTTGCTAATTGCAAGAAAACAAGTTGATAAAAAACTGAATGCAAGATTTAGTGATAATATTGCATAATAAGAGATTTACAAGCAATTTTTTAAAGGCTGGTCAGTTTTTGACCAGGAATACTAGGTAAATTAGGTAAAGGATTTTAAAGGGTAAAGACTTGTTTTCTAAAAAAAATGTATCAAAATAAAGTGAGTTTATATTTAAAAGGCAAGGGGAAAATATCTGTCAATGGGGTAAGAAAAATTATCTGGTTCTTCCTTTGAATTAAGTTTATTTTTATCATTTTGACACATTTTTCATCTCAGAATCTTAAGTCATTTCACTTGAAGTAAATTTATCTAGAATTAAGAATGTTTAGAAACTTATACTAGAAAACAAGATAATGAGGAACAAAAACAAACAGAGTAGAAAACTGCATCCCACAATGCAATGTACTCAACCTGACCTTTCATTTCCAGCAAGTTTATTTCTCTCCTTCCTTGACTCAAATGTAAATGTAAGACATTTTATACAAAATTGGATTAAAAATGCAAAAAAAAAAAAAAAAA
>NW_015660499.1:696987-710589 GCF_001515625.1 Sinocyclocheilus rhinocerous | reverse complement strand
AGGGTAAAGGGCTGTAGGTGGCTTTTTAAAAAAAATTGGATAAAAAAAAAAAAAAAAAAAAAAAAAAATGTACAACAAGATGATAACTTAAAAACACTCACCAAATTAAACATGCAAATGAGGTTTAGCTTTTGAGGCCATCTGACTACAATGTAGCATACTACTGTTTGAAGTGTGAGTGGAGTAATGTGTTACACTTATTTTTTTTTTTAAATAGTATGCACTATACAGTGTGTACTGCACAGTAAGCTAGTATTCCACTTTGAATGTGCACACTGAAAATGAGTCACATTAAAAAATTCAAAATAAAGCAATAAGCCCCAAATGATATTAATAAAAACATTATTCTTCCGCCAAAAAATGTAGTTCCTCAGAAACGGTTGTGGTTCCAACAAAGTGGTTGCCGAGCAACAAAGTGGTTGCATGTTTGTAGAGTAATTTACAACAGCTTTGAACTTGGCTCAACCAATCAGAATCAAGGACCGGAACTATCCGTTTTATAATAAACAATACAGTACATATTAAAACGCAAGCCGGTCTCTAGCTCTGGCATCTTTTGCTGGCTCTGTCTCTCTCCGTTTCTTATTGTTTACAAATGAAATATCAGTTAGAATAGATCAATTACAGAGAAACATTTGTGTTCTCTCTGCATCTGAGTCCAAATGTCCAAACTGTTTTTCTTTCAGAATAATGTTTCAGACATTTGGGACAAAAGAGTGTTAAGAGTCCAAATTTAGATCTGCGAGAGTTAAAAATGAAGTTAATCTGGTGAGAACGTCGACTCTTAACAGGAACTTGAACAATATTAATAATAACACTAAAATAAATGTACAGTATTATTACGGCTTCATTCATTCATTGCTGTCAGTGCTGATTATTATGAAAATAAATACATGCATAAACATTGTAATTTTTCTTGTGCTGTTTAAATTTTCACATTATTTTTCCAGATTCATCTAATACAAATTAAAGCAGTCTACAACTTACCACACTGTAAAAAAAAAAAAAAAGTGGAGTACATTTTACAAGAAAATACTATTTCAGTTTTTCTACTTCTAAATTTCACACTTTAATTTAATGTGTTACATGCTGGTTCTATGTAATTGTTTCTAAAAATTTACTAGCAATCTCGTGAAAATTGCTTTTTTTTTTTTTTAGGATTTATGTCCCTTGTTCTTTATGCATAAACTCATAAATAATAAGCATAAATAAGCTCTTTTTGGTCTCTCTCTGGGGATGTGAACTCATGTCAGGGGTTGTTATGATCCTGAGGTTACTCAAAAGTGGTTTGAGATGAAGTTTAGCCGGTTTAATTAAATCATGCTAAACATTTCCTCCAATCGGTCAGAAAAACACCTCCCACAAACCCATATAATCAAGTAACCTGCATTCAACCCTGCTGTGAACGCTTGAATCGGATGCTATGTTTGACGTCTTCTGTGCTTAGGAAGTTGTGTGGTCAGTTTAATCTGCGCTCTGATGCGGATCTGGCACCCGTCTGTGTGTTTAAGCATTCAGAACCAGCGAGGATTCATTTGTGTGTTTGGATGTGGCCTAACAAACGTCAAACCTGAACCGTAACAAAAACACAAAAACAGACAGATGCATAAACAACACATGCGTACAATCAAGAACACACACGCAAAAAGGGAATAAAGAATTACAGGTTTTCGTAAAGCTGACACGATCTGTTGTTTAGCTTAGTTTACATGATTCAAGCTGTTGAGAGAAGCCGTTCAAGGCCTGAGATTTCACAATTCTTTTTCCCTAAAGTACTTTCATTGTTATTTCAGTGGATATAAACTCATTTTAGTTCATTAATGTGGAAACAGAAGCCTGCCGTGTCTCAGAACGGCCAATATAAACATCCTCCAAACACACACACACACACACACACACGTCAACAAGGTAAGACACTTCACTTCAGCCATCTTTGTTACAAACCAGTACAGCTCAGGTCTACTAGACCGAAATCTAGTAAAAAAAACATCAAAACAGGCAAATCTGACAATAGCATTAGAAATTATGCTTGCACGGTCTGTAATAAATTAAACAGCAATGCTTTCTCCCATTTATTTGTATTACTAGATGCCCAGCTTTCATTCTATACTGTCTCTAATGTCATTAGAGCACATATTGCACCTGCGCTCATATGCATATTATGCAACATGCATGTTATATTTATATAAAAAAGAATAAGTGAATATATCTACACATCCTGTCTACAAATTAAACAATTTAGTGAAGTTTGAGCTTATAACAAGAAAAAAAACTTCAATGGGACAAGAAAGTTTGTTTCATCTTTAAATTAAGCTGCAAAAACAGCTTAAATAGTTAAGATATTTAACTCAAAGGGTTAGAGAAAATGTGTAAATTGTCAAATTATGTATGTTTTGGGATAAGAAGCCTTAAGAAGTTAACATTATAAACGGACTTCATTAAAAAATAAATAAATAAATAAATAGACTTCATTTATTCATTTACTAAATAAATAAATAGACTTCATTTATTTATTTACTAAATAAATAAGTACATAATTAAGTAAATAAATGTAAATAGACTTCTTGGAAAACAAACAAACAAATGGACTTCGTGGAAAATAAATAAATAAATGGAAGTCATGGAAAATCAATCAATCAGTCGATCAATAACTTCAAACCTTAATTGATTGATTTATTGATTTATTTGCTAAATAAATAAGTACATAGGTAAATAAACGTAAATGGACTTCATGGGAAAACAAACAAATAAACAAATAAATAAATAAAAGAACTTAATGGAAAGAAAACAAGCAAACAAACAAATAAATAAATGAACCTAATGGAAAGAAAATAAGCAAACAAATAAATGGAAGTCATGGAAAATCAATCAATCAATCAATAACTACAAACCTTAAGAAATTAGCATTAGAAATGGACTTGATATGAGCATCTGTGTGAACTCATGGTAAGTGAGATGACGTGACACTGGCTCTCTCACAGCAAACACAAACCAAAAAAAAAATCAATAAAATCATTCACTGCATGTGCTTTTAATTAACATGGAGTCTCTTGTTCTCTCTGTGTAATCTACTGTCATCTATGAGAATCAACAGAAAGCCTGTAAAACTCCACATCTCTCCAGCTGAAGCCCAGTCTGGCATCTCCACAGCAGCTCTCCAATAAAACCCCAGCGTCCTCCATTAGTGCTTAAGATCCGCAGACGCACACTTCAACACACTCAAACATACAAACGGCTGCTCTCTCAGTGTCTTGCTTCTTTGTTTGCTTCTCGACAGTTTCCGATTCACACAAAAGCATTTAATGAATAAAATTACCCATTACCTTCAGGCTGCTGTAATTACAAAAAACAGAAAACATAAGCCAGGTAAAACTAAACCCAAACCACAACATAACCTGATAACCCAGACTAAAGCATACAGTACCACTGCTGTGCAGAAGACAAAAAACATGCCAAACATTTATAATATAATGAAACATTTGCAAATTATATGTTGCTTCCAAAAAAAATGATATGGCCAAAATTTCAATAGAACATGACTGCTGTTGTTGAATGGCTGTCTGTGGAGAAAGATGAGAAACTTGCATTACTCCAAGTGCATAAATTCAAACCCGTCTATTTTGGCAAGCTAGATTTCATGCATCACGGTATTCTGAAATGGTTCAAAATGCAATTCATGCAACAAAAGTTTTCTCTTTCAGGTCAGCTACTGTCAAAACAGAGCAACAGTTTGAAGAGACGTCATGCCTAGACGACATGTTTAGCAGCTATCTGAATAATATCCAGGGTTATTATCATTAGCTAAAAAGCATAAAAAACCATTACTTTAATAAATGAAATAAAATAAATAAATAAATAAATAAGTCATACATTAAAGGGGTCATATGATGCGATTTCAAGTTTTCCTTTCTCTTTGGAGTGTTACAAGCTGTTCGTGCATAAGATCCATAAAGTTGCAAAGACTAAGGTCTCAAACCCAAAGAGATATTCTTTATCAAAGTTAAGACCCGTCCACGCCCTCCTAAAATGCCTCATTTAAACACGCCCCCACATGTCTATGTCATGATGTGGGAAGATTTGCATAACACCGCCCAAATGTTTACGCAAAGAAAGAAGGCGTAACTTTTATTCTCGCTGTAGTATTGCTGCAGCCGCCGTCATGTCATGGAGACGCTGTGTGTTTCCAAATATGATAAGGGGCGTAACATTTCCGTCACATGCTTGTGGTATTCGGCCAATCACAACGCAATGGATAGCTGGCCAATCAGAGCACACCGCGCTTTTCCGAATGATGAGCTTTGTAAAAATCAATGCGTTTCAGAAAGGCGGAGCAGAGAGGAGCAACAATACTTTACGGCATGTGGAAAATAATGTGTTTTTTTAACCTTAAACTGCGTAAACATTGCATTGCACCAAATACACCAAATAATGTTATTTTTAGCATCATCATATGACCCCTTTAATGAAATATGTAAGAAGCTGGTAAGATTTCTTCACTCAAAAAATCATGGCATAGTTTATTATTAGCTATTTGCATCTGTGTTGGTCTATTTAAATAATTATACTTTTAAAATGCATTTATTTAAATTGCCTCAAATCAGTATAAATCTGTTAATTGTGAAAAAATGACACAAAGTATGAACATGGTTTTTTATATGCAATTCTCAAATACATGAATTTTAAATGTAGGCCTAAATAAGGTCACGTGAGTCAAGCTTGCATCGGCTGACTCTCAGCTGATCGCATCTACCTATAGGAATACGACACCTATCACGACATTCCTATATAAGCTCTATTCAGAATTATTCAGCAGCTTTTTCACTTGCTCAGGAGCAAATTACCCTCCTCCATCCCCAGCTCCTCCTTTCGCCACAGTCAGGACTGGGATTTCTGATATTCCTCCTTGAATCAGACTCCTTTTATCTTGAATAATGTGTTACACTTAAATATCATTAAGTACATTAATGATATCTGCTTTGTTCTGTTCTGTTTACCCGTGTGGGGTTATTATTGCTGCTGATGGGCAGAGAGGTTTTGCCCAGAACAGAACCATACCGCCAAACCAAACTGTTTGCTAAGTGTCTATCATTTTAACGACAGTGGTCCTGACATAAATATTTTTAAATGTATCTCTCTCTTTAAAAAAAAACACACATTTGAGCGTATTTTCTCTCATAATTGTCGTGTTTGACATGCTCATGTATCTGTCCGTCAGTGCCAGTCTCTCTCTTGATGTTTTCATTTCCACCAGACCAACTCATGAGTGTTTTTCTGTCACCGCTGAGCAAACCGAGTCTCTGTCTTACGTGTCAGCATGTGCGTGTGTGATTCCCATGGCTTGACAGTGAGACTTTGAAAACTTTCCGTTAGTGGACCAAACAGGGAAACAGGAAGCTGGCACACACATGCAAACAAAACACACTTATTCTGCTCTCAAACACACAGAGAACCAGTCAAAAGTCTGGACAATTGTGCTCCACTAGTTCTCTGCACATACTACAGATCGAATGTGAGCGCTTACGCAAAAGAATTGTGATCATCTCCTGAGTTTGTGCAGTCTGATTGTTTTAGCTTCATTACTTCTGAGACTTCCCTTATTCATCAAATTATAATAAATAAACAAACAAAAGATAAGCAATGCATTGTATAAACAAACAAAATGGTAGATTTTCATTTGTCAAGGCTTCTTAAATTTGTGTGAAGGTAAGATTACATTACAATAACATTTCGATTTCATATTGTTTCTCACACAAAATTACAAAATGTCTTGGAATATTACATTCATGGTCATTTTTTGTCATGTTTGGATCTTGACAGCTCTTCTGGTCAATGTCTACTTTCTTACTACTTTTCAGAATTAAAAAAGAAAAGGGAAAAAAAAAACCCGAAGGCATTATTCCATAATAAACATTTCAAATAGTAGAATGGAATGTTGTCACATGATCTCATGTTGCATGTTTAATTCAGCGAGTGGCATTCAGGCATCACCTTGAGAAAAAATATAATAAATAAAACAAACAAACAAACAAATAAATAAATACATGTGAATTAATTTAAAATAAATGAATAAAATAATGACACATAAAAAATAAATGAAATAATAAAAAAGTTTAATAATAAATAACGCATAATAAATAAATAAAAACACAAATAAAATGAATGAATTAAAAATGAATAAATAATAAATAAATAAAACATAATACATAATAAAAATAAATGAACTAATTAAAAATAATTAATGACACATAAATAAAATAAATGAAATCATAAAAAAGTTTACAAATAAATAACGCATAATAAATGAATAAATAAAAACACAAATAAAATAAATTAATGAATTAAAAATGAATAAATAATAAATAAATAAAACATAATACATAATACAAATAAATAAACTAATTAAAAATCATTAAAAATAAAAGAATAATAAATAAATAAACATTAATTCACTTAAATTAGTGAATAATAAATACATTTTATAAATCTATATATTCTTTTGTGTCTTATAATGAAACAAAGTAGAAAAATAAATAAATAAATAAATCTACAATTACTTCCCTGTTAGGCCATCATACTGAAGGTCAAGGCAAGCGCACTGCATTGTGGGATACAGTATTCCATGCATTGCTGTATACTGCACATTTGGCAAAGTTTGTTTGTGTATTCTGTGTATTCAATTTGCATAATGTGCACAGTATATATATTGCAGAAACAGACTGCATGTTTGTACTATTCAGAACACATACTTGAATACTGGACAGTACTATTTCCTATATCATTGTGTATTTAATGTATTTGTCATTTTTAGCATAATAAATACCTTTTTTGCCCATTACCAAAGCAGTGCATGCATATTCTTACTTCTGTAAGGAGAGGTTGAGTTTGTCTGTGCTGGATTTGATCTTATTCTGAGCCTCGAGGTGGTTCATGCCGTCAGTGCTGATGCCGTCGATGGACAGGACCAGATCTCCCACAGCCACTCCTGCTTTAGCAGCCTTTCCTCCGTCCGACAGCTGAAACCACACAGATAATGATGAAAACAACACAGGGACACATATCGTATTGGTAAATATGCCACAAATTGATTGGGTTGCTCTTCTATTTATAAATAACAAAATACCTCAAATGCATGATATTCTAACTTAGAATCTCATTTTTACGAAGTAGGGCAGGTCAGCAGATTTTTTTTTTTTTTTAAGAAATCTCTTGCACAAAAATGCAGTAAAAACAGTAATATTATACAGTATATATTTGGACATACTGTAAAATGTAATTTATTCCAGTGTCACATAATCCTTCAGAAATCAGTCTAATATGCTGATTTGCTGCTCAAGAAACATTTCATATTATTATAAATGTCGAAAATAATATTTTTATGAAAACCATGACTTTTTCAGGATTTTGTGGTGAAAGGAAGGTTCAAAAGAACAGCATTTATTTGAAATAAAAAACGTTTGTAACATTACAAATGCCTTTACTGTCACTTCTGATCAGTTTAATGCATCCTTGCTGAATAAAAGCATTAATTAGATCTTACTGACCCCAAACTTTTAAACGGTATTGTACTGTACAAATCAGAATTCAAATAAAAGTGGCTAAAAACAGACTTATAAAATGGATAGTTCCGGTCCTTGATTCTGATTGGTTGAGCCGCGTTCGAAGCTGTTGTAAATTACACTACAAACATACACCTTTGTTTACTTTGTGTGTTGCTTGGCAACCACTTTGTTGGAACCACAACTGTTTCTGAGGATATACATTGTTTGGTGGAAGAATACTGTTTTTATTTATATCATTATACTTTATTTGCTCTGTTTTATTTTGTGAAACCTAACTTCGTATATGGAATAACCGTTTTATAAAAGCAATAAGCCCCGTGAAGCAGTGGTTTACAGTGAATTTATAACAGCTTTGAGTCGTGCCTAACAACGCCCCTTAGCTGTTATAAATTCACTGTAAACCACTGCTTCTTGGGGCTTATTGCTTTAATATAAGCTGCACTTTTGAACTCAGGTAAAGTTTCACCGTAAAAGCTTTAGGAAACAATAAGAGAGTATCAGTAAAAGAGATTCACTTCAAACACAGCAGAGCTTTCAACAGTAAACAACTCAAGACAAAAGTTCACGTTTAGTGCAAAATAAACTCAGTGGTGCGTAAATCACAGCGGACGTCCCTGCGAACCTGAGGCCGGTGTGGTCAGGGCCAATTCAAACAGAATTTAAGGAAAGATAACTCTGAAATCCCAGCCTGATGCGCAAGTGGAGCGTGACATTACTCCTGCGACTGCAGACCGCAGTACGCTTTCAGTCTCAAACCACTCAAGCGCTCTTCAATTATCACATGACCACCTCTTTAATAAGATTATCTTATATAAACACAAACCCTGCAGATGGCAGACATATGCGTTCATGTGTGCTCAGCTGTGTGCCGTTTATACGAGACGCTGTAAACATCTGAGACTACATCTCAATCATCAATGTTTTGCCACAATCCTGCATGAAAGCGGCGCTCTTTCTTGTGCACTCGAGAACACATTTATGCGGCGAAAAGACAAGAACCTGGTTGAAAACATGTGGTACAAGTATGCAGCATCGCTAGTTTAATGCCACAATAACACAAAAGCGCACCGCGTTCTTTGATTCCTGTCATAACTTCTGTTTCCACTGGAGAGTAAACAGAAATAAAACACAAAGAGCATCTGAGAGGAATTACAGCACAACGGTACCCAAAGACAACGCGGATGCTGTTTTTCACGAAACCACAATCTCGGGATAGCTAAAGCAAAGCCAATTTGAAGGTGGAAACAAATAATTAACTTGCAAACACGTGTTTTAGGGTTGTTTCTGAGCCGTCGTGTGCGATTGTAAACGCTTCATGGGTTCTCTCATTAATGCGCTTGAGAACATGTGGCCTGTTGGTCCTTTGATTGAGTTCAGTTGCATGCTGTGACCTCGAGGACAACAGCGGACACTACACACACATGAACACGCACAATAAACACATCTGAAATCAGGAAGTGTGTTTCAAAAGAAAGGAAATGGGACCAATATGAGATCTGATGGATGTGTGTGTGTGTGTGTGTGTGTGTGTGTGTGTGTGTGTGTGTGAATTTGCATACAAATGTATGTATGTTTAGTGAATGGGGTCAGGTCGTTCTGATTCATCCGTAGGGCAAAGACGAACTCTGGTTTGAGTCTTTAAAGAAAAAATAATGCAGTCAAGAAGAAAATGCATGCATTTATTCACTGACTTACAGATTTTCAGAGCTGCAGATATAAAAGATATTAAATAAATGTCACAATTTGAGTAAGAACATGTGCTCCCTTTTTGTAATAAATTGATAAAATTCACATTTTGACTTGAAAATGAACTACGACTGTAACTTAACTCCTGGTCAGTACATCAAAATACTGTTTAAAAGTCAACTTTTGCATTTATTTACTCAAAAATACAAGTAAAATTGCGAAATATTCTTAGAATTTAAAATAGCTGTGTTCTATTGTAATATATTTTAAAATGTAGTTTATTCCTGTGATGAATTTTCAGCATCATTACTCCAGTCTTCAGTGTCACACGATCCTTCAGAAATCATTCTAATATGCTGATTTGCTGCACAAGAAACATTTCTTCTTATTATTAATGTTGAAAACAGTTGTTCTGCTCCATACAGTATTTCTGGGAAAATGTTGATATTTTTTTTTTTTCAGGATTCTTTGATGAATAGAAAGTTCAAATGAACAGCATTTATAGTATTTGAAACAGAAATCTTTTGTAACATTATAAATGTCTTTACTTTTGTCACTTTTGATCAGTTTAATGCATATTTGCTGAATGAAATTATTCATTTCTTTAAAAAAAAATAGACTTATTGAACATTTTGGCCATTTTTAGACCTTGGTCACTCTATGCTTTCATTGCATGGAAAAAAACAACATTGAAATTCGTCATGTGTGTTCTGAATGACAGGTTACTCCGGCAGCCTGTGTGCGAACACATATTTTGGTGTGTTTTAGCTGGACCTGAATCTGGTGCTAAATATTTTCACGACTTGTTTACTCAGTGGTTTTGAAAGTCAAGACGCCACAGCAGTAATTAGAGAGTTGCTGGTTTCAGTGCTGGTTAGAGCACCAGTGCCAAACGTTTTCAAGGGACAATTGACACTTAATGCCAAACTATGCTTGCAAAGAAGAAAGCATAGTTATATAACAGTATAGAAATTTGGTAATTCTTGGAATAGTTCACTCAAATAATAAAAAACTGCTGAAAATGTAGTCACCTTCAGACCATCCAAGATGTAGATTAGATTGTTTCTTCATCAGAACAGATTTGGAGAAATATAGCATTATATCACTTGCTCAGCAATGCATCCTCTGCAGTGAATGGGTGCCATTACAATAAGAGTCCAAACAGCTGATAAAAACATCACAATAATCCACAAGTAATCCACACCACTCCAGTCCATCAATTAATGTCTTGTGAAGTGAAAAGCTGCATGTTTGTAAAAAAAAAACAAATCCATCAAGATGCTTTTATCTTCAAACCATTGCTTTTTGTTTTCTTTTTATTTATTATACAATTAACAAAAGCAAAAAAGGCCTCTAACACTAGCTTGCTCTATTCTTTTTCTATTCTATCTGTTTTCTTTTTCTTTTCTTTTTTTTAAATTTATTATATAATAATAAAAAAAAACCTTGCTACGTGTACTGTGTAGCACTTGCATATCATTGCTCTTTTGTTGATTTTGATTGCTTCCATTGTCCTCATTTATTGCATATCATTGCTCTTTTGTTGATTTTGATTGCTTCCATTGTCCTCATTTATAAGTCGCTTTGGATAAAAGCATCTGCTAAATGACTAAATGTAAATGTAAATGCTTTTGGATAAAATACCTCCTCTATCCATAATATTGGTTTCTCCAGTGTAAAAGTCGTCTGGTCTGAATCAGGAGAGAAATCTGCACAGATCAAGCACCGTTTACAAGCCAAAACAGTCCAAAACAAGCTCTAAACTAATATGTTGGTGGACTCTGACGTGTGAGGACAACAGAGGATGGACTTTTTACTGGAGGAATTGTTATTATCGATAGAGAACTTGTATTTTGGCCAGATATAACGTAAAAACGTCTTGATGGATTGGTAGCTTTTCACTTCACAAGACATGACGGACTGGAGTGGTGTGGATTACTGTGGTGTTTTTATCACTTGTTGTTCTCTCATTCTGACGGCACCCATTCACTGCAGAGGATCCATTGCTGAGCAAGTGATGTACTGTAATGCTACATTTCTCCAAATCTGATGAAGAAACTCATCTACATCTTGAATGGCCAAAGAGTGAGTACATTTTCAGCCCATTTTCATTTCTGGGTGAGCTATTCCTTTAAAAGGATCATTGGCCCACAAAAGGAGATGTTTAGCAAAAACTTCACACTGCTTCCTTCCTTCTATACAACACAAAAGCATTATATACAATAGTACATATAAAATCTCATTCATGTTTCCTTCACGAATGCATTCAGTTTTCCAATCACACCACAGCACATGTAAACCTGAAATATAACAGGTGGTGATTTTACACAGCGTAACCGTGAAGTCATACCGCATACAGATGGTCTGCCACTCCAGCATCAGTGGTTTTACTGTTTCTGAAGGTGTTGCACGGCTGCTAGGTGAACAGTGAACAGAAGGTCCATTCAACTTCATAAACGTCCCTCAGAGACACGCCACCCCGTTCTGCTAAACTAGGTGCGTTCATTAACTTGAATCTAAACACACATAAACTAGCTGTGAATACTCATAAAGCGCCTTATGTGTGTGTCTGAGGTACGGCGCGAGTGCTGTCGCAATCAATACTCCAAGCAGAACGCAGTCTGTACATAGAGACAGGCCAAAACTGTCAAGAAACGTCACTGCTGAGAGAATGAGAGAATACGGTAATATTCCGATGAAGTGTGTGAGACAGATACCATTTGCTTCATCACGTTACACTGAACAGATCTGCGCACATAATTAAGCCATGTGTTCGAAAAGTCAGACAGAGGGGCATTTCATTCAGTCTTGGATTGTAATGAATGCTTGTGTTTGTTTCTGGAGCTATAACAATATTAAAAATGGGTGATTATTCAATTAAGGGGAATTTTCCGTACCCTTTTTTTAATTTATTAAATACCAAATCATTCACTCTAGTTTTAAAGAGAAGGTCTTGTTAAAAAATTCAAGTATATAAAAATTAAATAATAAAATAAATATGCAATTTAAAAAAAAATTAATTAATAGTTTTATTCAGCATGTATGCATTAAATTGATCAAAAGTGACAGTTCTACACGGTTTCTACAAAAGTATTAAGAAACTCAACAGTTTGCAACATCGATAAAAATAAATGTTTCTTGAGCAGCAAATCAGCATATTAGAATGATTTCTGAAGGATCATGTGACACTGAAGACTGGAGTAATCATGCTGGAAATTCAGCTTTGATCACAGGAATAAATTGCATTTTAAAATATATTCAAATAGAATATAGTTATTTTAAATTGTACAAAATATTACTGTTTTTACTGTATGTTTGACTAAATGAAGCCTTGGTGAGCATTAGAGGCTTCTTTCAAAAACATTTTAAAAAGAAAATGTATCATCTTCAAACTTTTGAACGGTTTTGACCACTGAATGACCAATCAATCAAGTACTCCAGAGCGCTGTGTAATCAAACTGCATAAATGGCTGAATGAATGGTTGAGTTTGTTTTCTGCTCGTCTCACGTTCACATGTGGAATCTTGCAGGCGGTTTTGGACAGATTTATAGGTGAGACTGGAAGCACAATCTGCTGGCATGATCAGGAGAAGTGGTACAGTTTGTACTTGAACGCTATGTCATTAATAATTTTGTGAAATGATGATATCAGGTTTCAGGTAGAGCAGAGAAATCTTCATTACATGTTTTCTCACAAGGGGCATTAAATGGACCAAACAGATACATGTTCTTTCCTGTGTATCTTTCATTTCATTCAACAATTTTTGATAGTTTTAGTTTTAGGTAAAAATAACTACACTAAAACATTCTGAACACCTTAGCAACCACACAGTAACACCCTAGCAACCACCCACAACATTCTAGAAACTGTATACTCTTAAACAACATTCTGAACACCTTAGCAACCACAAAGTAACACCTTAACAACCACCCACAACATTCTAGAAACTGTATACTGCTTACAAAAACATTCTGAACACCTTAGCAACCACACAGTAACAATCTGGCAACCACCCACAACATTCTAGAAACAGTATACTGTTAAACAACACTCTGAACACAGTAGCAACCACACAGTAACACCCTAGCAACCACCCACAACATTCTAGAAACCGTATACCATTAAACAACATTCTGAACACCTAAGCAACCACACAGTAACAACCTAGAAACCACCCACAACATTCTAGAAACAGTATACTGTTAAACAACACTCTGAACACAGTAGCAACCACACAGTAACACCCTAGCAACCACCCACAACATTCTAGAAACAACATACTCTTAAACAACATTCTGAACACCTTAGCAACCACACAGTAACAATCTGGCAACCACCCACAACATTCTAGAAACA
>NW_015660499.1:693497-696737 GCF_001515625.1 Sinocyclocheilus rhinocerous | reverse complement strand
GGGGGGGGGGTAGTTATCAATTTACCCATGCACACTAGCAACACCCCAACAACCCCAACCATCTACCATAGCAACCGTATATTGTTAACAAAAACATTCTGAACACCATAGCAACAGTAACACCCTAGAAACGGAAGTCGTGGCCTAATGGTTAGAGAGTCGGACTCATAACCCAAAGGTTGGGGGTTCGAGTCTCGTACCGGCAGGGATTGTAGGTGGGGGGAGTGAATGTACAGCGCTCTCTCCCACATTCAATACCACGACTGAGGTGCCCTTGAGCAAGGCACCGAACCCCCAACTGCTCCCCGGGCGCCGCAGCATAAATGGCTGCCCACTGCTCCGGGTGTGTGTTCACGGTGTGTGTGTGTTCACTGCTGTGTGTGTGCGCACTTTGGATGGGTAAATGCAGAGCACTAATTCCGAGTATGGGTCACCATACTTGGCCACATGTCACGTCACTTCACACTTTAAAGAAACCACCCAGAAACTGTATACTCTTAAAAAACATTCTGAACACCTTAGCAACCACACAGTAACAATCTGGCAACCACCCACAACATTCTAGAAACAGTATACTGTTAAACAACACTCTGAACACAGTAGCAACCACACAGTAACACCCTAGCAACCACCCACAACATTCTAGAAACCGTATACCATTAAACAACATTCTGAACACCTAAGCAACCACACAGTAACACCCTAGCAACCACACACAACATTCTAGAAACTGTTTACTGTTAACAAAAAACATTCTAAACACCTTAGCAACCACACAGTAACAACCTAGAAACCACCCACAACATTCTAGAAATAGTATACTGTTAAAAAACATTTTGAACTCCTTAGTAACCACAGTAACACCATGGAAACCACCCACAACATTCTAGAAACTGTATACTGTTAAAAAAACATTTTGAACACCTTAGCACCCACACAGTTACACCCTAGCAACCACCCACAACATTCTAGAAACCGTATACCATTAAACAACATTCTGAACACCTAAGCAACCACACAGTAACAACCTAGAAACCACCCACAACATTCTAGAAACAGTATACTGTTAAACAACACTCTGAACACAGTAGCAACCACACAGTAACACCCTAGCAACCACCCACAACATTCTAGAAACCGTATACCATTAAACAACATTCTGAACACCTAAGCAACCACACAGTAACACCCTAGCAACCACCCACAACATTCTAGAAATTGTATACTGTTAAAAAAACATTTTGAACACCTTAGCAACCACCCACAACATTCTAGAAACAACATACTCTTAAACAACATTCTGAACACCTTAGCAACCACACAGTAACATCCTAGCAACCACCCACACCATCCTGCTAGCTTTGTTGTGGCAGGTTTAATGCAGGCAAACGCCAATCACATTTCCTTCAAACCTAGAGAGAGAAAACATCTGTAGTGGTACCTCCATGATGGTATCAGAAGTACAGAAAGAGAGAAACAGAACACACAGCCAGCTGTGATCCTGTGGACTGACACTAACCAGAATGTAGCAGCAGCTCCAAACCACAGTTTTATAAAGCCTAGTTTAGACCAGATCCCTGTATTAAATCCCACCATAAACCAGAACTCAAAATATTTAATCTCTGTAAAGCTGGCTGAGGTACAGCGAAGGTCCAAACCAACCCAAACTTCCCACCGCTTTTCACACACACAAAAAAAAAATCACACTCCCACAACCTCAGACCCGTCCACGTCCAAACCCGACACACTCCCCCCCAAACGTTTATTTACAGTCTAAAGCTGTCACAGCGCCTGTCCTGTCTGAAATCAGCACAAACGCTCACAGAAATACATCTGCAACCTACAAGTTCTCGCCAGATAAACTGCAGCTTAATCCTCACGGCTGAAACCTGCACTTTACCATCGCATGAATTGGAATATTCTCATTTTATCTTATCAGCGACGAAAAGTTTATCACCCACACATACACACTCCTCTGGAGATGTCATGAGAAATGCATGACAAACCTTGAGACAGCAGGTCTGTTTTAAGTAGTTCAACTTCAGTCAGGCTACACACATGGCTCTCCACACTCTTAAAAATAAAGTTTGTGAAAGGGGATGCCACAGTGATGCTACAGGAGAACCATTTTTGGTTCACCAAAGAACCTTTCAGTGAATAGTTCTTAAAAGAGCCATTTTTTTGAGTGAAGAACATTTTAGAAATCCAATAAAATAAACCAATAAAATAAAAAATTGTTTAATAATAATAATACTAATTAAATAAAAAAAAAAAAAATTAAATTAATTGGAATAAAAATAGATTCAATAAATAATTTTATTATATAATTAAATAAATAAATATATAGAATTTTATTTATTTAAATAAACTTTTTAATAGTGTACTTATCACACTAATTGTTGGAAAAATGTTGCTAGAAACGCTGGAAAGACTTCATTAGTTTTGTAAACAGCTGAGCTACTGTCCTAATACAAATGCAGTTACTAGCATCACTAATACTGACTTCCCAACAATACAAGACTGTAAATCATAGATTTATGATGTGTCCAGCTAGCTGACGGCTGCGCTCCCAGTTTTTACTGAGGATCTGAAGTTGAAATAACATCTTTTATGGAGTGTGAGTAACGTCTGTAGCGGGATCCGAGAGAGCTCTCGCTCTATTGATAAAATATTTTCACTGGCTTCCAATATAAAGCGCTCTAAGCCACAAACCAGACCAACCAGCAGCCAGACGAACCACAACATCACAAACTCTAATGTGAAGAATCAATGTCTGACAAAAAAAATAAATATAAAATTTCCAATGCATATATTTTCAATACTTGAATGCACATCATCAGTATTTATTTTATTTTATTTTAATTAATCTTTATTGTAGTTCAAAAATCTTATTCGGATGCAACAACCTAAACTTGTAGAATCGAAAATTAAACAGAGAGACAATTATCCGTTTGTGAGGTATTTTGAAAAAAGTTTGAAGCCAATTTTTTTTATCTGGTTAATTTTGAAGGGTGTAAATTGAACTGCAAACCGTTACACGGACCAGGACTAAGGGGCCGTTTACACGACAAAGTTTTCAGCCAAAAACGGTAAACTTTTTAGGCGTTTTGCCTGTTCATTTACACGACAACGGAGTTTTGGGGACTGAAAACGCATATTTTTGAAAACGGGTTTCAAAGGTCCACATGATTTCTATGCGGTTTGGCCGTTCGTCCACACGCAAGCGCAGCACCAGTTCAA
>NW_015660499.1:686617-693191 GCF_001515625.1 Sinocyclocheilus rhinocerous | reverse complement strand
GTTGCAGTGTTATCGTGTAGACAGCGAAACCGGAGTTTTTGGCTTGTGACGTCGGAGCCTGCGCTGTTATCTCTGCCTACTGGAAACTTTTTCAGGCTTCTGATTGGCGAACATGGCTTTACGGTAGAGATTATATCTCCACCTGTTGGTTAGGCATGCTCTTGACAGTGCTTCATAGCATGCGTTTGCATTTTCATGTGGACGGAGATTTTTTTTAAAACGGAAGGAAAAACTCAGTTTATAAAAATACCCGTGTAAGTGTGGACATGGCCTTTAAGTGCAAGTTGGCGTTTTGGGGACTGAAAACGCATATTTTTGAAAACGGTTTCAAAGTGCAAGTTTTTGAACATGTGTGTAGTACGTGTTAGGTATGTAGACATGCGAAGTACGTGTCGATTTTAAAGGCAAGCGCGAAAAAACATACACAACAATGGTACGAACAAAACAACTAACGCTTCTTCAGCAAAGTGTGGATTTACTTCACCAATATTACAACCAACAGCGGAGACACATCATATACACACGGCAACAGTGTTGTTTACTACTGTTTACTAACAAGGTGACAGCGCCAACTACTGGCCTGGCATACGTAATACAGCGTTTTTGGCCGTTTTCGCGGATATGTGTAAACACGAATAGTTTTGAAAACGTTGTCGTGTACATGTGAAACTTTTTAAAAACGCAAGGGAAAAACTTTTCCGTTTTTGACTACATCGTTGTCATGTAAACGTAGCCTAAGTTGTAATGTATGAATACAGAAAACAATTATTCAGCATTTGGCAGATGCTTTTATCCAAAGTTATTTGCATTGCATTTCAGCTATACATCTTTTTAATTCATGCACTCTCTGGAAATTAAACCGCTGGCTTTGCTAGTGGCATGCTCTTCTGTTAGAGCTAAAGGAAGACTGTATAAATGCAACCCCAATTTATTTTTATGCACATTATTTGCATTTTCATAAACCTGCAAAGAAAAAGTTTAAATGTGAGAATATTTTAATTGCAAACAGACAGTTTTGTACTGATATTTGCAAAAGTATTTTGTGGCATATATAATTTACCCCAAAACCATTTAGCTACTGATGTAATTCTGGGGGGGAAAAATGCTTTATTTATTAATTTATAATTCATTTTTAATCAAATAATTTTAATGGCTTTATACAGTGGCAATTCACCAACATGTATGATATACACTACAGTTCAAAAGTTTGTGGTCAGCAAGATTTATATTTTATTTATATTTTTATTCAGAGAGGATGATGTTCATTTATGAATTTAGATTATAAGAAGTTTTTATTCATATCAAGAGTCCTGAAAAATGTATCACAGTTTCCACAAAAATATGAAGCAGCACAACTGTTTTTAACATTGACAATAACAATAAATGTTGAGTTGCAAATTAGCATATCAGAATGATTTCTCAAGCATCATATAACATGTATTAAAATATAAAATATTTTAGATATTTCTTAAATACTTTATATTGTAATCATCTTTCACAATATTACAGTTTTACTGAATTTTTAATCAAATAAATGCAGCCTTGGTGAGCAGAAGAGACTTCCAAAACATTAAACATTTTACAGACCCCAAACTTTTAATAGTGTATATTTTAATACATGGGTTTGATTTCATTTGGCATTTGACATGCAAAAAAAATAAAATTCTCCTGTGTATCTCTCAATCACAATCAATAAATGATGGCTATTTTCTAAAAATATGATGACATTATAAACACTGTGCACAGTTTCACAGCTCTCTCCCCTATACATAATGACGAGGTCAGAAGCAACAGAAAAACAGACAAAAAGAGAATAAAGAGGGGGCGAGAGATCATTAAAGGGTACAGATGGTGTCAGGGGGTCAGAAGGGGTGTATCGTGTTTGAATGAGTGTGTGTTCGTACTCACCCGTGAAATGGAGAGAGGCATGTTGAAGTCTTTCCCCCCGTGCAGTCGGAAGCCCCATGGGGCCGGACCCTGTAACACGACACTGTATTTACCACTCATAGCTGTCTGATATAAAACACACCCGCAGAGGCTGCCAAACACTCAGAAAGTCCTCACAGATCGCCCTGGAAAGACAGACAGAAAGAGAGAGAGAGAGGCAGAAGTGTTCAGTCAGACACCGTTGAAAAAGCTTGTGATTTAGAACTAGATTTGTACTTTTTCTAAATAAAATGTGAGTGGAAAAACTCAATGCTAGGAGGTTGCCAAGGCTTTTCTATGCTGTTGTTAAAGTGTTTAGGGTGGTTTTTATTCGCAAAAACCTGTTCGGAGTTTCTGAGCAATAGAAATAGAGAGGCTTGCCTTGCCTTGAAACACTGCTAATGAAGTTTAGTAGCAGAAAGCAGTATAAAATATATATATTTTTAAAACATGCTCAGTGTCAATAAAAAAAATTGTTGTTTTTACATACTCTTCAGTTCAAAAGTTTGTCATTTTTAATATTTTAATGCTCATCAAGGCTGCATTTATTTGGTCAAAAATAAAGAAAAAGAAAACATTAATATTAGGAAATATTATTACAATTTTAAAAACTGTTTACTATTTTAATATAATTTAAAATCTTATTTATTTCTGTGATGCAAAGCTGAATTTTCAGCATCATTGCTCCAGTCTTCAGTGTCACGTGATCCTTCAGAAATCATTCAAGTATGCTGCTTTTCATAATGCTGCTTAATATATTTGTGGAAACCGCAAAAAATGTTCAGCATTCTTTCATGAATAGAAAGTTCAAAAAACCTTTAAAATCCTTTTTAACGTCATAAATGTCTATCACTTTTGATCAATTTATTGCATCCTTGCTAAAAGCATTAAAACAAGCTTCTGAACAGTAATGTAATACAACAAAGAGTCAAATAATACATAATGCATAAGTTAACATGCATTTAACAAAGCTAAAGAGAAGTAATCGTTCTGCATATGTTATTCAGATAACTTTACCTTCAGAAAGCAACAACCTTGACAAAAAGAAACACAAGCTCCTCTGCAATGCAGGTCGAAAGGTCTGACACCAAATGATCCACACAGACAGCAGATTGTCCATTTATACCCATCTATCAGAGGGTGTGTGTGTATTTTGGGGGTTGGGATGGGGGTGCTAAGCTTACACGCTGATATTTTGGGAACAGACTCTAGACGTGCTGCCAAATATTAAGGAGGAACCATCATAAAGCCACCAGAACCCAAAACAAAGGTCCTGAGATTAGACGATCAGGATCAGATGCTGGAATGTTCCACGGGTCAGATGGGTGTCCCATCATCGGCACATTTCAAGAGGGAATGCTTTAGCCTGCCAGTATCTCTGTCTATTGCTCATATTGTCCAATAATTCGTCATGGGAAAAGAGTAAGACTACTCTAAACACTGGAATACAGATGAGATTCACATGTGATCCATGCTGTCATCACGCATTATCCAGAATGCTCTTCATCTGCTATCAGTAAGACAAATGTTACTCTCATTAAACAAACCCAAATGATGGAAAATTCTAGTAATGTTTCTATTATGTTGTACTGTGCTGCGTTGATTGTGCACGGCTACTGTTGCACTACAATTTCCCATTTTATATAAATATGGGTGAATGGATGATAGACTGGTAGAAGGATGATGGATAAATGGACGGACATGTAGATGGATGGATGGATGGATTGAAAGATGATGGATGGATGAGTGGACAGATGGATGGAATGATGGATGAAAATATGGGTAGATGACAGATGGATGGATGGATGGATGGATGGAAAGATTGAAAGATGATAGAAAATGTATGGAAAGATTGCAGATGGATAGATGAATGATGGATGGAAAGATTGAAAGATGATGGATGGATGGATGGATGGATGGATGGACGGACAGAGATTGAAAGATGAGAGACGAATAGATGGATGGATGAATGGACAGATGGAATAATGGATGGAAAGATGGGAAGATGACAGACAGATGGATGGATGAATGGGTGGATGATAGATGGAAAGATTGAAAGATGGATGGATGGATGGATGGATGGATGGGCAGAGATTCAAAGATGACAGATGGATTGATGATGGATGAATGGACAGACTGAAGAATAAATGGAATGATGGATGAATTGGTGGATGGATGAATGGATGGATGGACGGATGATAGAGGGATGGATGGATGGATGATAGAGGAATGGATGGATGGATGGATGAATGGATGATAGAGGAATGGATGGATGGATGGATGATAGAGGAATGGATGGATGGATGGATGGATGGATAATAGAGGAATGGATAAATGGATGGAAAGATGATAGAGGAATGGATGGATGGATGAATGATAGAGGGATGGATGGATGGATGGAAAGATGATAGAGGAATGGATGGATAGATAGATGGACAGATTGATGCAGAGATGAATAAAGCGAAACTATATAGAACAATCAAATGATAGAATGATGGATGGATCTATCTCTATATCTTTATATATTTCTATATTTTGATAAACTACAACACATGTATTGGCATGCTGCCGGTCAGTGTGGAGAGGAAGAGGATGTGAGTTCAGAGCTGGACAATAGACAGGTGATTATTAATCATATAGCCAGACACACACATACATATTGTACATCAATGTACAGGAAAGAATGGAAGAAAATGTTCAGCAACAAAGTCTGAATACAATGATAAACCATAAGGTCAGTCCTCAGGCGGTCTGGGGATCACTGACCATCTGTGTGTGTGTGTGTGTGTGTGTGTGTTTGTCCAGTATCTGACCCAGATCTAATATCAATAGTTTAAAACTCATCATACTCCATGTGTTCATCTCTCTCTCCACACACACACTCATCTCTCTTGCCACAGAAGTCCAGCAGTACACAATAAGGAAATCACATTAGTGGCATATGATAAATGATCTATGCATACACACACAATAGAGCATTCAGAGGCACGCTGAGTGGCGGCAGTAAGTAGCTTTAGGCTTGAGTGAGAACAGCTGAGACCAAAGCCAGAACAATACATGATGTCTGTGTGTGTGTGTGTGTGTGTTCACAATAGCTGTCGGATTAAGTGTCTCTCTGGTTTACAGTTTTCTCCAACAACATGCGTTATAGATCCAGTGACTCCAGCGGGAGACACAAGAAAAACAGATTGCTGCTTTGTGTTGTGTTTCTTCTGGCCGCTGGTCGTAGATGATCTGATTCATTAGCATTACAAAGAGATTTAACTGCATTAACCACATTTAAGTCACGATTACAGTGTGTGTGTGTGTGTGTGTGTGTGAGACATTTCTGAATAAAAATATCATGCACATGAACACAGAAACTGTCTGGCTGTATGCGACTTCACACTAATCTAATTTAATCCCGATCTGTCTGCACTGAATCAATGCAATTACACCAGACGAGTAACTAATTCAGTCGTCTGATACCTGCTGACAACATTTCAAACCTGGAACTCTAATTGCATAGAAAAGATGTTAGGTATCATTCATGTCTGGAGCACAAGCACTGTAGGACGGGTTAAACACTGAAGTTTGGATTTGGAGTTTGTTCAAATCTCTAAATAAGAGCAAGAGTAATGCTTGAGTTTTTGAAACACTGCTAAATCAATAACTAAAGCCCCAAAAGGTGCTAGTTCCTGGAACAGTGAGCAGATCTTCACAAGGACCAATCAATGTTCTGCATGCTAAAAATAAATAATGAAACAGTGTCTGCGCATCTGAGCATCTGCTTGCTGTGCTTGTATGTGAATGAGTCAGTGACCACCAAGATATATGCATGCAATTTCATTAAAAACTATACACTAAACTGGCACATTTTAAATAGCCAAACAGACATTGCAAAGAAGCTAGAAACAGTTTATCCAAAGATAAAATAAGATTGGTATTTTTAAAAAGTAAAGTTGAAAAAAAAGCTAAATAAATAAATAAAAGAAAAAATATTGAATTTATGGTTTATACCAATTTGTAAATATAATGTCCTGAATAATGTCTTATTGAATAATATTTTTGACTTTTGGGGAAGAAAAAAAATTGTAAGAAACTAAGCACTGTACAGAAAAGATTCTGCAAAACATCTCACTTCATATCACTAATGTATCACTAATATATGCACTTTTTTAAACATGGTAATTTAGTGGTTTAAATCATTTTTCTCATCTGCTACCTGTCTAATTTGCTCATCCAGAGGGGTGAAGACAGACATCGACCCCAGCCTGAATAACATATGACATCCCCCCCATCCATATGGGGCCCTCCGAGACATCATGAGACATTACAGCTCCTGAAGAACACTACCAAATGCTAATCGTTGATCAGTGTTGATTTCAGTTTATTCTCACCATTTCACACTCAACATTTACTCCATTTGTTATGGATATTATTAGGCAACTTGTAGGCATGCCGTGTCAACACAAAGACGAATTTTGCTAAAGTTTGTTTTTCAAATCTAACATTTTTTTACAAAAAATAAATTAAATAAAAACTGCATGCATTCATTAATTTCATCAGTGAATATCAGTGTGGTTTCAAAAAACTAATAATAACTAAATAACCAATGTCATCATAGTTTTATCTGTTCTTTTGAACAAAACAATGGTATATTTTTATT
>NW_015660499.1:674117-684117 GCF_001515625.1 Sinocyclocheilus rhinocerous | reverse complement strand
ATTAATGATGAAACCCAACAATCCTCACATTCACCGAGAGATAATTACTGCACAGCATAGTACCTAAATCGCACAGGCCCTGTCTGGCCTTCCCCTGCATCCACACGACGACAGCTTTTACAAAGACTACAGACCGTCTAAACAGTCTGACATGTTAGACAACAGTTGAAAACCTCACACAGACAGTCTAAAAGCATGCACATTGATGTTAATGTGGGCTAAATAGGATGTAGTGTAAACACAGACCACGCCAATGCATAAAGAAGCTATTATTAGCATCTGTACAAAGAATGGAGATCAATAATGTACTCTAGTTCAAACTCTCCTCTAGAAAAAGCAGTGAGAGTGATTAGAGTTTATTTTATGCTCTGGGCTAATGCACTCGTAAAGCAACAGAGACAAATGAGGGGACTGTTTAGAAATCAATGTGCTCTAAATACGGTCAAACCTCTCTGAAGCACAGGCTAGTGTACTTCAAGGTACTTGACGGTGAGACAATAGTTACACTGTTTACTTAAAGTTAATCAATTCTGCATTAAAGATAATCTGGGAATCAGCTAAACTGGTTGTGATTGCATGAGATGCAGCGTCCTCTGCTGGATGAAGGGTGAAAATTAAGCTTTGTGTCTTCTAGGATATTTGGAAATTTCCATGGTAACGCCAACAGTATATTCAAATTTATAAACGGTATATTTAAATGATATAAATTAATTACGTGAATTTTTTTTGTCAATTACCAATTATTTTGCTTAAAAACGAGACTGAGAGAGAGTTCAAAGATTTGCTTCATACCTATTTGTGGAAATTGCTAAGCAGTACTGTATTTATGCTGTATATATATATATATATATATCTATTGACAAATATATCACTAAGCACGGGCTTTGGCAACAAATATTGGTTTGTAGTTATTGCCAAAAGAGAAAAACAAACACACACACAAAAGTTGAACAAAGCTAAATAATATACACACAAAAAAACATAATATGTGTAATAATATGAAAATAATTTTCACTCAGAAATTGCTAATAAATATCACAAATAATTACAAAGAATCATTAAGTTACACATTTAATTAAACTTTGAAGTTAGATGTTGAAAGAAATAGTTTTTTTTATCGTAAAACATACCCCAATAACCTGCTTTGCTTACAACTTCAAAAAAATATTTTTTTATTTTGTCTTCAATTTTGTAAGTTGCTTTAGATAAAGGCTGATGAAACAAATACATGTAAGTGTACTTTTTGATCATTAAAATAAGTAACTTTTTGTTAAAGAAAACTGTCCTGATCCATGAGGTTCATGTGTGCGAAGACAAAAGGAATGTACAAATATATTATTTTTATAATTGTTTTAGATAAAAAAAAAAAAAACACTAAAAAAAAACCCCCAGATAACTTTTGATTGTCATACACGCCAAAAAAAAAAAATTAATAAAAAGACCCTCTAAAAGGTCATTTCTCAAGCACCGATATTTCCGTCATGAAGTGCACATCTAGTTTGAATCAGAGTTTATTTGAGAGTAGTGTCAGATCGGTTCATGTGAGAAATCTCTCTTTAGTCTCCAGTAGCTCTGCAGGGCAGTTTGTGTTTGTGAGGCCAATTATTAAGTCCTGACAGTGAGATCCAGACTTTTCTTCTCCTACTGTATCTTCTCTCATATTGCTCTCTGAAGATGGACTGATGATGATTGTGGGAGCGTCTGAGGAGCTGCAGGTCACAGAGTCGTTCTCAGGGTTAAATGAGAGGTCAGAGGTCATATCAGCACTCCAGCTCTTCTTAGTGTAAATGACCGTTCTCATCTGAGACGAGATCTCGCTCGCATAGACTGAACGACTCTCTCATCTGTACCGGAGGCTACAGAACACAAACACACTTGGCGATTGGTTCAATTACTGTATATGGACACACCCCTTCCTGTACATTCATTTGGTCTATAAGTTTTATTCACAAGTCTATTTAAAGGAATAGTTCACCAAAAAAATGAAAATTTACTGAAAATGTTCTCATTCTCAGGCCATCCAAGATGTAGATGAGTTTGTTTCTTCATCAGATTTGGAGAAATGTAGCCTTACATCACTTGCTCAGCAATGCATCCTCTGCAGTGAATGGGTGCCGTCAGAATGAGAGTCCAAACAGCTGATAAAAACATCACAATAATCCACACCACTCCAGTCCACCAGTTAATGTCTGGTGAAGAAAAAAGCTCAATGTTTGTCATAAACAAATCCATCATTAAGAGGTTCTTAAATTCCAAAAAAATTAAAACGATTCCTCTATCCATAATATTTCTTTATCTGGGGATAAATTCGTCTCGTCTGAATCAGAAGTGGAATATGCACAGATCAAATGCAAAAACAGTCCAAAACAGTTCTAAACTAAATATATTGGTGGTTTTTGATGTGAGAGGACAACGTGGGCTGGACTTTTCCACTGGAGGAAGCGTTATTATGGATTATGGACTCGTATTTGGGCCGGAAGAGATTATTTAAAGTTAAAATGCTTTTATGAAGGATTTGCTTCTTACAAATACGCAGCATTTTACTTCACAAGACATTAGTTGATAGACTGGAGTGATGTGGATTACTTGTGGACTATTGTGACGTTTTTATCAGCTGTTTGGACTCTCATTCTGACGGCACCCATTCACTGCAGAGGATCCACTGATGAGCAAGTGATGAAAAATTTCTCCAAATCTGATGGAGAAACAAACTCATCTACATCTTGGATGGCCTGGGGGCAAGTACATTTTCCACAGATTTTTAAGTGAAATATTAATGTTTCAGTGCCAGTGAATTAAACTTCACCTTCTCTATCAGCAGCGAGGAGCATTCGAGGATCCGCTGTCTCGATGAGTTTCTAAATGACACTTTAGTCAAGTTGGACCTGTTCTCCATCAGGTCTAGTTCCACTTCTCCCATTACCTGCAATCTCACACACACACACATAAACACACACCCTAAAATATAGATCCATGGACAAACCAGCACCTTATTCAGCATCCTAAAGTGTTTGATAATAGGAGTGTTACTGAGATAAAGTGTGTGGTATTCAGCAGGTCATGTGATTTCAAGTTTAGGCCATTGATATGAACGGAGTCTCATCTCGGAGTCATAGAAACTCAAGCCTACACTGTAAAAAAAAAAAACTATTCAGTAATTTTGTTAGGTTCTATTTCTATTTAGCTTTTAATTATAAACTTATTTCAGTTAGTTGCCAAGGCAGTATTTCTATTATTAAAAAATAGTTTTTCATTTCAGTTAGCAATAACAACAATTCAATGTATAGTTTAATCTTCTGTTTTCACCACTCAAAAATCTGTAAATAAATAATCCAAACAAACAAATGAACAATATTATTTCAATGACAAGCTTGACTATTTTATTTGACAAATACAAAGCTTTGCTAAAAAACATTAGCAGACTTTTAAAAATATTTCTAGTTTTAATTCATTTTTTATTATTATTTAGGTTTCTAATTTTCAGTTCTCTAAGTTTACTTTTTCATCTAATATCAGTATTTTAGCTTTATTTCTATCTCAGAAAATGATTTTTAATAGTTTTAGTTAACAACACCGCAATCCACAATGCATTTCTGAACGGGCTTCTGTCTTTCATCCATATCTGAAAATTCAAAATCCAACCTGATCTCATGAGGAAAACATATGAATTTGTATGATATAATTTGTGACCCTGGAGCACAAAACCAGTCATAAGGGTCAATTTTTCGAAATTGAGATTCATACATCATCTGAAAGCTGAATAAATAAGCTTTCCATTGATGTGTGGTTTGTTAGGATAATAACAATATAATATTGCTAGGACAATATTTGGCCAATACTTGAAATCTGGAATCTGGAAAATATTGAGAAAATCACCTTTAAAGTTGTCCAAATGAAGTCCTTAACAATGCATATTACTAATCAAACATTAAGTTTTGATATATTTACAGTAGGAAATTTACAAAATATCTTCATAGAACATGATCTTTACTTAATATCCTAATGATTTTTGGCATAAAAGAAAAATTGATAATTTTGATCCATACAACGTATTATTGGCTATTGCTACAAATATACCCGTGCTACTTATGACTGCTTTTGTGCTCCAGGGTCACATTTGTATTATTTGATAGCAGAACGCATAATATATTAATTAATGTGTAATGCCAGGTTAAGTATTACACAGTTATTTACATTTACATATTTACATTAACTGTACTGTACATTATAATACACC
This sequence comes from Sinocyclocheilus rhinocerous, assembly GCF_001515625.1. Classification (NCBI taxonomy): domain Eukaryota; kingdom Metazoa; phylum Chordata; class Actinopteri; order Cypriniformes; family Cyprinidae; genus Sinocyclocheilus; species Sinocyclocheilus rhinocerous. The sequence continues at coordinate 679,880 of NW_015660499.1, read as the reverse complement.
TCATTTAAAAATAAGTATAAAATAATAATAAAAAATATAATAATAATATGTTAATAAACCAACATATTGAAGTACTAATATCTGTTTTGAACCATTGTAATGCACTGATAACCACCAAAAACTGATTTTCAGATTTCATTTCGATTTTAGTTTACATCATTCTGAATTACATTCAGTAATTTTGTTAGGTTCTATTTCTATTTAGCTTTTAATTATAAACTTATTTCAGTTAGTTGCCAAGGCAGTATTTCTATTATTAAAAAATAGTTTTTCATTTCAGTTAGCAATAACAACAATGCAATGTATAGTTTAATCTTCTGTTTTCACCACTCAAAAATCTGTAAATAAATAATTCAAACAAACAAATGAACAATATTATTTCAATGACAAGCTTGACTATTTTATTTGACAAATATTAAGTTTTGATATATTTACAGTAGGAAATTTACAAAATATCTTCATAGAACATGATCTTTACTTAATATCCTAATGATTTTTGGCATAAAAGAAAAATTGATAATTTTGATCCATACAACGTATTATTGGCTATTGCTACAAATATACCCGTGCTACTTATGACTGCTTTTGTGCTCCAGGGTCACATTTGTAGAAAAACATAATTTTTTGGAAAAAATGTAAGCAAGAAGGTCCACCGCTAAACCTAAATGTCAGTGGGGAGTAAGCAGATTGTTTGAAAACATACAAATCAAATTCATTTTATTTAGTCACTAATTTGCCAAATTGCAAAATGCAATGAGTGTGTGTTGGCCAAAACTCATTTTAAATGGTCGTTTCCACTGAGTAACATGAATCACTTTGAGTAAATTCACTGTCCTCTGTGTAGCTTTATACTTTTTACCACTTTTAATTTATTCGATGTGATGTATTAGTATCACTTTTACTATACTTAAACTTACTTATCAACCATTTTTGAAGTATGTTCTAGCATGCAGTGTGTTGCTGCATCCAAAATCGTATCATTTCCTACTATACAGTAGGCAAAAACAGTGTTTAAAGTACGTCAAATTCAAAGTATTAATAAAAAAAGTAGGGAAAAACGTAGTTTCCGGATAACTTACTACATCCAGCGAGCTTGATTATATTGTCAACGAGTTCTGCTGTTGCACATTTGACAAATACAAAGCTAGCTTTATACTTTTTACCACTTTTAATTTATTCGATGTGATGTATTAGTATCACTTTTACTATACTTAAACTTACTTATCAACCATTTTTGAAGTATGTTCTAGCATGCAGTGTGTTGCTGCATCCAAAATCGTATCATTTCCTACTATACAGTAGGCAAAAACAGTGTTTAAAGTACGTCAAATTCAAAGTATTAATTAAAAAAGTAGGGAAAAACGTAGTTTCCGGATAATTTACTACATCCAGCGAGCTTGATTATATTGTCAAAGAGTTCTGCTGTTGCACATTTGACAAATACAAAGCTTTGGTATAACATTAGCAGAAAACACACTGTGACCACCTTGTTTTATCCTACAATAACCAGCGAATAAAAAAGCTTAATGGTTCGTCCTAAGAGACCTTGTGGGTCTGTCCGCATGTTCTCTCATCGCTTTAGCACCGTAATCCAGGCATCACTTCTGTTCTCTCCACGGCAGTCAATGGCCTCTGTGGGATTATATCTCTCTCCATAATCCTACATTTTAGCTAAAACCTCACAGACAATAACAGCATTACTCTAATTCAGCCTATATGACAAGCATGCTCACAGTAACACACCAGCCTCCAGCAGATTATATTATAGCTCAAGGAATCAATCGAACTAACCTGGAACATAAGAGGTTCTCACTCCTAATCTGAGATCTGCGGGAGCACAATTTACATCATTTAGAAATATAAGGTTTTTGATTAATGGAGATGAATGTGCACCATTCAAAAGTTTGGGGTCAGTACGATTTTTTTAAAGAAATTAATACTTTTATTCAGTAAGGATGCACTCAATCGATCAAAAATGACAGTAAAGACATTGTTTAACAAAACTTCTATTTCTAATAAATGCTGCTCTTTTGAACTGTCTATTCATCAAAGATCCCTGAATAAAAATATGAAGCAGCACAACTGTTTTCAACATTGATAATAATCCGAAATGTTTCTTGAGCAGCAAATCGGCATATTAGAATGATTTCTGAAAGATCATGTGACACTGAAGACTGAAGTAATGATGCTGAAAATTCAGCTTTGATCACAGGAATAAATTATATTTTACTATATACTCAAATAGAAAACAGTTATTTTAAATTGTAATAATATGTGCGTGTGTGTGTGTGTGTGTGTGTATCCTACAGATTTACGTTGAAGTAGAGATCGAGAGACTTGCAGGTGGGACCTTTTACCTATCAACCACAAAGAACACCTTAGCAACTGCATAGCAACACCCTAGCAACCACCCACAACATTCTCAACTCACAATCTCGTTCAGATGAGTGGAGAGATTTAGTGATCCTGACATCTGATATTTCTATAGGACAGCTGCACATGTAAAGGCTGATGTAAGCCTCTTTAGCCTGTCTTGAACAAATCATCCCTCTGCAGCATTGTGCATTAATGTAACAATGGTATGAAATTAAATGTCTGTTTAATCAAGAGAATGTTTTGCAGTATAGTAATGGTGCACGAATGGGGACCAGCAATAACATTACATCATAAACTATATGAATGTTAGGTTGAAATGTGATTTCAACCAATGCAAAAGACAGAAGCAGATAGAGGAACGTGATAAATCGTGTCTAAGGTGCAAAAATAAAACATTATTTAGAAAATCTGCCAAATGCAAACAGAAAATAAGCTTTCACTTGAATTCTGTTGACATTTACATAGTCAATTTGCAATTAAATCACAATCTTTGTTTCTTTATTTACGTAGTCAATTTGCAATTAAATCACAATCTTTGTTTCTTTTTTGGGGGCGTGGGCTTCAGGGATAGACAGATTTTCTTGGAAAGCATTATGTTTGCATGGAAATAAATCATGAGTTCGTAATTATTATCTGACTCCACATGGCTGGCGATCTATTCCCCAGTGAAATAAGATAACGTGTAATTTACCAAGGCATTAAACTTTGCTATCTGTGTCATGTCGCATCTTAATCTTTTGTTGTCTTGGGATTACTCTTATTTTGGGCCAAGATGAATTGTCATGTATTTTTTATCTGGAATGAATAGTTTTGATTACTTGCTGATCCTCTGTTGGGCTTAAACGTCAGCTTTATGCGGAGAAATGTGTCAACCTGGGCAGAAAAGAAGGAAAGGAGGGTATTTTAGGGCATTAACACGGACACATTGAATATCAAAGAACAGTTGTGTCATGAATCATGATTACCTGAAACTGATATCAATACAACAGCACTCTTGTGGCTTGCTTGTTTGAAAATGCTCATTTATAAGCTCGAATAATGCTCTCTGTCCAAGATCAAATTTGGGTTTAGGGCAAAAATGCAACCCAAAATGCGGGGTTAAAATGTGGGGTTATGAAATTTCCCTATAATCACAGGGGATTCAAATACATCAAAATCGACTGTAACAATAGAGAGTTTAATGTAAGATACAGTCAGACATGTATTCTAGCACAGCAGATCTGAGACACAGGCATCACTAATAGCCTATAATAACAAAAAAATAACTCAATCTTCTTTGAATGGGCTTAACCTTTATTTTTCTCAGAAATCTTTTGCTGACATCTAGTGTTAAAATACGAAGAGCTTTCTGCATGAGTCAGATGATAGACAGTTAAAATGTGATTTCTTGTTTTGATTCTGTTATTGAGGGTAAAACACCTCATATGTTATCAAGCAAATAATCTAAAAAAAAACTATAAAATCAAGCAACACTTCTTATCAAATGACATAAAAGGTAAATCAAGCGAAAATTCTTATCAAATTACACTAAAGGTGAAGAACATTGAATAATATTTCTAAATATTTTACTCTAATTTTCTTACATGTTTAGGGTCATTTTGGTCGCAAATACCTATTTGAGGTTCGTCTCGCACAACGGAAACTGTTTATGGCGCCAGCGTTAGCCAAACGCTAACTAGGTTGTATTAAAGAAACAAAACAAAACATTTGGAGATATATTTGTGATATTTAAATGTATATTAAAGTGATAAATTAGCGTATTTTTATTTTGTTTTTCACAAAAACAAACCTGTGTGTGTGTGTGTGTGTGTGTGTGTGTGTGTCCTACAGATTTACATTGAAGTAGAGACCAAGAGACTTGCGGGAAAGATCTTTTACATAGCAACCACATAGAACACCTTAGCAACTGCATAGCAACACCCTAGCAACCACCCACAACATTCTCAACTCACAATCTCGTTCAGATGAGTGGAGAGATTTAGTGATCCTGACATCTGATATTTCTATAGGACAGCTGCACATGTAAAGGCTGATGTAAGCCTCTTTAGCCTGTCTTGAACAAATCATCCCTCTGCAGCATTGTGCATTAATGTAACAATGGTATGAAATGAAATGTCTGTTTAATCAAGAGAATGTTTTGCAGTATAGTAATGGTGCACGAATGGGGACCAGCAATAACATTACATCATAAACTATATGAATGTTAGGTTGAAATGTGATTTCAACCCATGCAAAAGACAGAAGCAGATAGAGGAAAGTGACAAATCGAGTCTAAGGTGCAAAAATAAATCATTATTTAGAAAAGCCAATTGCATACAGAAAATAAGCTTTCACTTGGATTGTCATTTACGTAGTCAATTTGCAATTAAATCACAATCTTTGTTTCTTTTTTGGGGGGGGGTGGGCTTCAGGGATAGACAGATTTTCTTGGAAAGCATTATGTTTGCATGGAAATAAATCATGAGTTCGTAATTATTATCTGACTCCACATGGCTGGCGATCTATTCCCCAGTGAAATAAGATAACGTGTAATTTACCAAGGCATTAAACTTTGCTATCTGTGTCATGTCGCATCTTAATCTTTTGTTGTCTTGGGATTACTCTTATTTTGGGCCAAGATGAATTGTCATGTATTTTTTATCTGGAATGAATAGTTTTGATTACTTGCTGATCCTCTGTTGGGCTTAAACGTCAGCTTTATGCGGAGAAATGTGTCAACCTGGGCAGAAAAGAAGGAAAGGAGGGTATTTTAGGGCATTAACACGGACACATTGAATATCAAAGAACAGTTGTGTCATGAATCATGATTACCTGAAACTGATATCAATACAACAGCACTCTTGTGGCTTGCTTGTTTGAAAATGCTCATTTATAAGCTCGAATAATGCTCTCTGTCCAAGATCAAATTTGGGTTTAGGGCAAAAATGCAACCCAAAATGCGGGGTTAAAATGTGGGGTTATGAAATTTCCCTATAATCACAGGGGATTCAAATACATCAAAATCGACTGTAACAATAGAGAGTTTAATGTAAGATACAGTCAGACATGTATTCTAGCACAGCAGATCTGAGACACAGGCATCACTAATAGCCTATAATAACAAAAAAATAACTCAATCTTCTTTGAATGAACTTTCTGCGTGCGTCAGATGATGGAATATTGTTAAAATATAATTTCTTGTATTGATTATGTTACTTATTTACGGTAAAACACCTCATACTGTAGCTATGTTATCGATCAAATAATAAAAAAAAACTGTATAAAATAAGGTGTAGCCTATATAACTAAATAAAATCAAGCAACACTTTTTATTATTAAATGACACTAAAGGCGAAGAACGTCATAATATTTCTATATATGTTATTCAAATTTTCCTACAAGTTTAAG
>NW_015660499.1:664995-673124 GCF_001515625.1 Sinocyclocheilus rhinocerous | reverse complement strand
ATATAATTTATATGAATATAAATATATACATGTAAATATTTTCAAAATATGCTGTATGTGTGTGTCTTTATATATACATAATAAATATACACAATACACACACATATATTATGTAAACAAAAACTTTTATTTTCGATGTGATTAATCGCGATTAATCGTTTGACAGCACTAATATATATATATATATAATTACAACGGCGTGGTATATCTACTGTTTTGACTGTCTTTTGAGAAAGATTTGTAATTACAAAGCTTTAAAATAAATTTAAAGATACACCCGCGTAAAATGAAGTGTCTGGCATTCTTTTTAATGAAATCAATGTCACATTTTTGATGGCAAAATTATAGGCTTTTAAAACATCAAGGCAGAAAAATTAAGAGATGCATTTTTTTTTGCAGACATCCATTAACTTACATGAACAAAAATAAATAAAGAGCTACAGAAGCTATAAAAGAGTCTTTGGGATTCATAAAAGTGTGTAGCTAGAAGGAAAAGAGAGGCAGAGACGTTAAAGAGAAACCTCTGATACAAAAGAAAAACCACATCACTTTGTCCGTTCATCACAACTTAAACTATTACGCCACCGTTAGCCAAACGCCAACTAGGTGTGATATTTAAATGTAGCCTATATTAAAGTCATAAATTAAGGTTTTATTTTGTCGACGCACCATTCGACGCTGAAGCAAATCCGCCTAGAAGAGAGAGACGTTTACTACACTACATGACAGCTATTCATCACAACCATCTTTATCTATAAATTCATCAGTCTAAATACTGATTCAAAATTAATAGTATAAAAAAAAACAATAATTATATAAATACATTTGTCCCTCAACTTTGCCCTTGAAGAGAATAATACAAGAGGACCCATCTGACTAAGGACAAGAACTGGTTGCAGAACCATACAGTAAGTGCCATAAAAAGGGCTTGTAGATTTGAAAACAATATAAATATGTTTAGTATGCTTTAAAAGATCAAATATTGCATGATGGACAAACAACCTCTGAGCTGGGCTTGCCTTCAAATATATGCATGCTCGCTTATGAAATACTACAACATTTATTTACTGTGATTCAACTACATGTTTGAAAACCGTTTTGTTATTACACTGAGTGCAGAAGCTAAACAAAAAAAAAAGCCCAACTCTTGCTGTTGGTGCAGGAATTTGGTGTATAATGGAAGGTTCACAAGAAAACACTTTCATCCTCATCTCACCACATATACAATGTTCCAAGCTAAATGCTGTAGGTTTGGCTCTTTTATTACGTTATAGCTTATTGTTGACTAACTATGATCATTTTGAAGTGTTGAATGGGGCATATATAAATTTTGGCTGCAACTGCTAATGTATTTGTTGCTTCTCAGCTGAGGTCAGTGATGTTGGTGTTCCTGATATTGTTGTTATTTTGATGATGTTGTTCTTGGATCACAGATACTGATGGTCACGATCTGTAGCTGGTGTTTTTGAGGTGTTCAGTTGGTGCAGGTGTTGATGTTCTTGCCGTCAGCTGCATCATCAACCAGAGACAGATGGTAGTCTGTGGCCAGAGTGAAATGAGAAATGCATCCCACTAAACCTCGCATGTACTGCCTGTTAGTGTGCAACGCGATCTCCTTCATCCCCCCTGGAGAAGTTTGAAATCAAAATCACCAACAGAATTAGACAAATGCATGTACAATACATACACTACCATTCAAAAGCTTTTCAATGTTTTTTTTTTAAAGTCGTCTCTTATGCTTACCACAGCTGCATTTATTGGATCAAAAATACAGCAAAAACAGTAATATTCATGTAAAATTATTACAATTTAAAATAGCAATTTTCTTTTTGAATAGACTTAGAAATGTAATTTATTCCTGATGATGCAAAGCTGAATTTTCAGCACTATTACTCCAGTCTTCAGCGTCACATGATTCTTCAGAAATCATTCTAATATGCTGATTTGCTGCTTAAGAAACACACAAAAAGTTGAAAAGGGATGTGCTGCTTCATATTTGTTTATCAAAACTGTAATAAATTTATTTCAGGATTCTGTAATGAATAGCAGGTTCAAAACAAACAGTTTCTTAATATTATAAATGTCTTTACTGTCACTTTTAAACAATTGAATGCATCTTTGCTGAATAAAATAATAAATTTCTTTCAATAAAACCACTTCTGAATGGTAGTGTTTTTTATTCCTACTTTATTTCATACACACTCTTGTATGAACATCTATTGTCATTATCATAATCTTTATCACATTACAATTAACGTCGTAATTGTGTTTATTCTTACCAATGTAAAGGTCACCATTGATGTTTAGCTGTCTCATCTTTCCAGGAGATCTGCCTGTTTTAGCTCCGTAATCATCAACGGTTAGTTTACCAGACTGTCCATCCCTTCAAACAGAGACCAACCGTCTTGACCGTTAAACTGAGGAAACTACGGCCATTTTAAATGGTGCAAATTGCCTGACATTTGACTTAGGATTTACGTTTAAACAGTTTTCACTCAGAAATTACTATCAGGTTTCAAAAAAAAAAAAAAAAACATGCTGAATTATGTGAAATTTTGATGAAGAAATACAACTGATGGCAAATGTCTGACCTGACAGCCTTCACTCTGTGCCATTTGCCATCACTAAATGTGCCATTAATGACCACAGTGCCGGCTCCGCTACCAAGATTATAACTGTAGAGAGAAGAAGAGATGTTAGGAGGATCTTAGGATCTGTAAATTGTCTGACATATGTAACTCTCATGCCTTTAAGCATACTGCAGATGGATATGTTGTTATACCTGAAAATGAGCGCTCCGTCTTGAAGGCCGAGAGACAGGTAGTCACTGTTGGCTCTCATTGGACTGTCCCCCCGCCACAGTAAAAGACCATCTTTAGACGTGCTCTTAAAACGCATGAACATGTTTGTTCTGGAACCTGATACCCTGCAGAGACACGCACCGTTATATTAGCATGTGTGCATGCATGTACAGTATGCACAGAAAAGACAAAAACTTCATATGAAGCATAGAGTGCAACAATCGAGTTCTTTGGGTAATAGATTTTTAACAGGCCTACATTGAGCTCCAAGGTTGTTAATCAATGGTATGTGCTTTTGATGAAGCCATCTGTTTGGATTATTTAAAATTACTTGATTTAACAGTGGAATTCAAGGTGGAAAACTACATTACCCATGATGCTGTGCAAAATTCCACCAATCAGAGAGTTGCGGTGAGCAAATTGCACCAAAAGAGTTTTCAGGGAACACACTCTCCCATGAAGCACTGCAAATGATGTAATGCACATTTTGCATAAAACTATTGTTTTTATAGTTATAATCAACAAGTTTAAATGAATAGTTTTATATTTCACCATTGTTTTTAATTTGATTGTCATTTGCAGTGCTTCAATGGATTGTAGTTCTTTCCCTCACTAAAACAGTTAAGCACATATTCTTTTATGTCTGATTTTCAAATACTTTTTTACTTAAAATCCAATTTTGTAATGTTGTGATTCACCTCATAGCTGCTGGTTTAGTTCATGGCATATAATGCATTAAAGGGATAGTTCACCCAAAAACTGAACAAGTATGCAGGGACTAATTCACTCTATTGATCTGAGCGCAGTTATAGAGTGTAAAAGCAAAAGTACTCTACCTTTTGAGGATATCTCTGTTGTCGTATGTCAGATAGCTGCGTCCAGTGAACTGAGGGATCTCAATAGATTCAGTGACAGCTGATACAGTGAAACACAAAGAGTGCACAGCTCTGTTACATTCACTAGATGGCAGCACACATCATAAATACACTAAAGCCATTCTTATTAAAGAGCAGACATAAATAAGATTTTGCCTGCAGTACTTACTGTTTAAGCAATAATTCCCACATTCTGCACAGTGAGAGCACAAAACAGAATAAAAGAAGCTTAAGAAAGATTTTGAGGTGTTATGGAAGATGTCTGCAAAGAATATCAGAGCGACATCTCAGTCTAAAACCAAGGAAAAAAAATACTATGGAAGGAAAGTTTTCACTTAGCGCTCAGTCCCACTCCTGGATATCTGCCTTCCTGCAGAGTGTAGTTTCAACCTTATACTAATAATATGAGAAGCACTGTGCAAAGCTTAGTAGTTTGCATTGTTTCCAGTTATATTCATATTGTTATTTGCATTTTAATCTAATTTTGTATTTAAAAACACAACCTGATCAAATAATAAGTCAAAGAGGAGTCATAACAGGCATGGAAGATTAAATGTAGTGCAATGCATTCTGAGATACAGTATTTTTTTTCCAGTTTAATTAACTTTTATTTTTATATTTTGATCGTTTTTGTCATTTTTTTATGTGCTTTTGACATTAAAATGACATAAAATAATAGATAAAGTTTATAAATAATAATTATAATATTAATTATTAAAATATGTCTATGTTAATTTCTATATAGTTGTAAATTATTTTTATTTTTGCTTTAGTTGTAGACATTTTATAAATTTAAATATAAAATTAAATAAAAGGCAACCTTTCTAAGTATTAGGATTTTTCTAAGTAAAAGTGATTTTCAGTCTTCAGTTAATAATAACATATAACATAAATTCATATAGGAATTTTGCATACCTTAAAATAGTAAGAATAGTAGTTTGCCAGTAAATCATTTGACATAGCCTACTTTTGGAATGAAATACTAGCATACTGTATGGTGCACATCATATACTGTATAGTGCTGCAAACTCTATTTTTAATGGATAAAGTATGTTTTTCCGCATACTGCACATTATGCATTTGGCAATAATTGCATGGGAAGTATGTAAGGATTCCATTCTAAACTTATCCCTGGATTAACTATGGATGGCAGATCTTCAGGAGCACCTATGCCATAGAGTTGCTTGTTTTCTCACCTTTCTGACAGTGTTTCCCATCATACCCAAGCGCACAGTCACAGTCGTATCTGTCCCACTTCGGCCTGCATGTTCCTCCATTAGCACATGGGTTCTCCACACACGGGTGATCTGCGTTCAACACGTTCACCCCAAAAGCCTGACCGGGATTTAGCTCTATAGTGCGGTCATTCAGAGTGATCTGGGTCAGGAGGAAAGAATGGAAATAATAATGCTACAAACATTAAATCTGCATATGGATCTTGTGCAGTAGTAAATAGTCAGGTGTTGCAGCATTAAATTCAACCGCAGCATTTAACACTAAGCATCTTCAATCTCATATTGAATTAACTGCTGCTGAATTTACACTATTTAATAATCATGATTATTTGTTAACATTGCTATGTGGTCGTTAGGGTGCATTGGGTGTCTATAGTTTCTACAAGTCTAGTACCTTCTGCACAGTTCCACTGAAGGGTCTCAGGACGCCAGCGCTCATCTTAGTAATATCATAATTAGGAACTCCTCCAATATAGAGAGGAGAACTACATTTTATCTGTGTAAATGCACCCTGAGAGAGAAAGAAAGAGAGAGATTATTATGAATATTTTTGTTGTTATGCAATACACTATATACATACAAAATAATAAGAAAGCATACAGATCCCTTGTATTATACATTTAGATTTTGATGATGTTCAAAAGCCCATATTAAGTGAAAAGTGTGTTTTCACTCTGTCATTAAAGGGGTCATATGATGCGAGAAAGGAAAACTTGAAATCGCATCATATGACCCCTTTAAAGGAAATTATGTGGACTGAATAAAATGATAAAATAAAAAATATAATAAAATAAAATATCCAGATTTAAACGTATATAATGAAACTAAATCACTAATGAAATTAAGTGAAAGATTCAGAATATTTCCTTACACTAATGTTCAAAGGATCGAGGTCACTTCAATTTCTTTTAAATAAATTATTAGTTCATTTTCACCAAACTGATCAAAAGTGACAGTAAAGACAATTATAATGTTATAAAATATATAGAATAAATTCTGTTCTTTTAAACTTTCTATTATTTTTATCAAAGAATCCTGAAAAAAAAACAGTTATATTTACAAAAAATTTAAAGAAGCTATTTTCAACATTGATAATAACAAAATAATTAAAAACAAAAATGTTTCTTGAGCAGCAAATCAGCATATTAGAATGATATCTGACAGATCATATGACACTGAAGACTGGAGTAATGCTGCTGAAAATTCAGCTTTGCATCACAGGAATATATTACATTTTAAAATATATATATATAAACAGTTGTTTTAAATTGCAATAATGTTTCATAACATTGCCATTTTTATGGCATTTATGATCAAATAAATGCAGGCTTGGAGAGTATAAAAATATTCCAAAATATTAAAAAATCTTACAGACACCAACTTCTGTACGGTAGAGTAAATGTTTTAAAATAATATGAAACTGTTCACCTCTGCCATGCCTTCCACTGGTCTCTGGTTGTCTGCCTGTAAGATGCCATTTTTTGCTGTACGAGAGACACGCAACTCGTGCCACACGTCCATAGCGACGGCCTCCTCACTCCTGACAACAGAAGCAATGATATCGTTTCTGATCTTTACAGAATATTTAACAGCTGATTCACAGTCATCTACCAAAATGGAAAGAAACGCAAAAGTTTTGGACTTCACTACACACTCCACCTGATAACTGTGGCACCCGAGCCGCAGTCGAAGCGAAACTCCACATATCCGCCCACCAGGCTGATTGACAGGAAGTCACGACTGGCCGCATCATCAGTGTAGAGCAGCGTGCCGTCGGGATTGGTCGGCTGGAAGGTCATCTCGAACTCCATGAAGGACAGGTAGTTGTGGGAGGGCTGAGGCCAGGGGGCGCTGGCGTACGAGTACATGCTCTCGTTAAACTGGGGTAGAGACAACAGGAAACCTGAAACGAGAGGTGTTAGACATAATAAATATGAAGTCAGGTAATGACACAACGTGATTGGTTGTGTTTGCTGGTTCAAATTAATTTCGGATCCTGAAAATAATTGTGCAATTACTTCTTTCTGACCTAGTCACACTTTTGCACTTTTTACCATATATTTTTACCATATATGTTTAAAAATGTTGACAGGTAACTGCAGATTGTATTTATTATTACTACTACTACTACATTTGTCATGGTTTGTGTGTGTTAAATGCTGTGTGTTATGTCTTGTAAGACATATATTTATGTTTTTGCACTGTGGAGAGACTGTGACAATTGTTACTTCACTTAATTCTATTAAATGTGCACTTGTAGTCTACTTCAAATTTTAAAAAACTGTACTTGCAGATAATATCATATTAGTGAAAATAAAAGGCCACTTTAAAACTGTGTTTCTTAACTTAAGCACACTTGAAAAGTGGACTTTGTAATGATGTCAAATTAAATGTTTTACTTCAAAGTTCATTTTAAATTAATAATATTTTGTCATGGTTTAAAGAAGTACTTATTTTGATGTGTTGACCAACATACACATGTAAAGTACTTTATTATAATTTTAACTGTAGTGTTTTATTTGATATTACATTTAAAGTAAATATATCTTCAATGTTCTAAATTGCAAATTCATCATTAAAAATGACAAATTCATTTCAATACATGATATTCAAGTTTTAGAAATAACATTAAAGTATGTTTTATATTACCACAAATGCTTGTCAGTACATTCAGCAGTACACTTTAACCATATTTCAATTCAAAGACAATTATTAAATTACATTTAAAGATGTACTTAAGTCCTACTTAAGTGAAAATGTGTGAATGAATCATTATATTTGAAATCTAAATGTATTACCATTCAAAAGACTGAGGTCAGTCTTGTTTTCAACATTGATAATAGTAAGAAATGTTTTTTGAGCATCAAATCAGCATATTATTAAGATTTCTGTAATTATAAAATTACATTTAAATATGTACTTAAATCCTACTTAAGTGGGTAAAAAAAAAAGCATTCTGAAGTATAAATTTAAATGAGATTGAGAACACTTTTTCATTTAATTGTCAATAACATGCCACTTAAGTGTCCAAAAACTTTTTTTTTGTTGTTGAAAATCTAAAAGTGCAGAAAGTTTTGTGTGAGGGGTTGGTTTAGGGATAGGGTTAGGGGATAGAAAGTACTGTTTGTACAGAATGAAAACCATTATGCCTATGGAATTTCCCCAAAAACATGCAACCAGTGTGTGTGTGTGTGTGTGTGTGTGTGTGTGTGTGTGTG
>NW_015660499.1:662437-664456 GCF_001515625.1 Sinocyclocheilus rhinocerous | reverse complement strand
TGACTCACTCTCCTCACAGAGGAAGCCCTTATAGCCCAGAGGACACAGGCAGATGAAGCCGTCCGCACGGTTGGCAAAGCAGATTCCTCCATTAGCACAGGTGACCTTCTCACACACACTGTTGCTGCACTCGCCTGAAAAGCACAGAGGAGAAGATGCTTTGAACACATATACAGTGATACCACCAACAAGTACTCTACTGCTTTTATTGTCCTCATTTGTAAGTCGCTTTGGATAAAAGCGTCTGCTAAATGACTAAATAAAAAATAAAAATAAATAAATGTGGACATTTAAAAATGTCTGAATATCAATGCATTAGATCACTGCACTGTCGTTCAAAAATTTGGAAAGAAGTCTCATCAAGGCTGCATTTATTTGATCAAAACCACTGTTAAAACAGGACTCTTGTGAAATATTATTATAACTGAAAATAATTTTATTCATGTGATGCAAAGGTGAATTTTTAGTCTTCAGTGTCACATGATCCTTGCGTTAGGCTAACCGAGACTTGTCATTTGCACTTATATATTGTTGCGCTTTTGTTAGTTTTGACTGCTTTTATTGTCCTCATTTGTAAGTCGCTTTGGATAAAAGCGTCTGCTAAATGACTAAATAAAAAATAAAAATAAATAAATGTGGACATTTAAAAATGTCTGAATATCAATGCATTAGATCACTGCACTGTCGTTCAAAAATTTGGAAAGAAGTCTCATCAAGGCTGCATTTATTTGATCAAAACCACTGTTAAAACAGGACTCTTGTGAAATATTATTATAACTGAAAATAATTTTATTCATGTGATGCAAAGGTGAATTTTTAGTCTTCAGTGTCACATGATCCTTCAGAAATCATTCTAATGTGCTGATTTGCTGCTCAAGAAATATTTTTTATTTGAATTTTGAATATTGAAGGTTGAATATTGGATATTTTTTTGCATGTCAAGAATCAGAATTTATTAGTATTTATTTGAAAAATTATTTCTGAAAATGTGAAAGTATTTACTGCCACTTTTATTTTATTTAAACCATCCTCGGTGAATAAAAGTATTAATAAAATAAAAATCTGACCCAAAATTCACAGTTCTCTGATGTCAATGATCACATGACATACGTGCAAACAAATAAAATATTAAAAATTTTTAGTAAGTGCTTTATTTTGAATGCTTTTATTTTTCAATTATTTATTATTTAAATTTGGCATTTATGATTTAATTATCAGCTCTTTATTAACTGACGAACCCCCACTGGACAGAATTCTTTTTGAAACAAAAATACTTTTAAGCACAACATTTGACAAAACAAAAAGACTTTAAGATTTGAAAATCATAAAACAATAGATAAAGCTGTTCAAAATAAAGACTAAATGTATTTGTACACTCATAGTTATGGGGTATGTCAAACTAACCGATGTCTGCTCCGCTCAGTGCATTTCCTTTAGGCCAGGGTCGGATGTCAATGGCTTTACTGTTGACAGTCAGACTCTGCATGCAGCCCTGAAAGCCGCGATTGGTGCCCACCGCCCTCACCAGCCAATAGGCATTCGGAGCTCCGCCCAAAAACAAAGGCGTGCGGAACGTTATTTTAGTGTACTGACCCTAAAAGAGAGAAGAGGCTGTTAGATGCATTTCATAAAATGGATAGTTCCAGTCCTGGATGCTGATTGGTCAGTACATCACATGACACAAAACCAGCCACAACACCCGACTTCATTTTTTAAATTTTTTAATAATTTGTGCTGTGTTTGTGTATGAAAGCATGCGTACCTGAGAACGGCCTGACACCGGTGTGTCATTGTCTAATCTCAGCCAGCCATTCATGCCGTCTCTAAATATTGTGACCGTGTGCCACTGTCCAATCACAATGGAGCTGTCACTTACAATCTGAGCTGCACCCGTACCGCAGTTAAACCTGTGCACATAAAATTCAAGATCAATTACTAATAATCACAAAATCAATTAAATTGCATTGAGGGAAAAAAAATGAAATGAATCAATATCTCTCAATAGGATAAGTGAAAATG
>NW_015660499.1:657974-662307 GCF_001515625.1 Sinocyclocheilus rhinocerous | reverse complement strand
ATATGTGTATATATATAGTATATATACATATATGTGTATACATATTTGTCTTTATATATATATATATGTGTGTGTGTGTGTGTGTGTGTGTGTGTGTGTGTGCGTGTGTGTGTGTAAATCACAATCCAGTATGCAACTGCATCTTAAGTATGCATTACTTTAAAATACAGAGCACATCCGAGGTGAAAATTAGCTACAAAATCAGCATGAGGTGAAATGACAGCAGAAAATTGTGGAGATCAAACCGTTTGCAAGAACTGTATTTAAAATCGGAGATACCTGTAATGTAGTATTCCCCGTACGAGGGCCAGGGAGGTGAAATCTCCTCTACCGTGTTCATTCTCTCCACAATACAACAGCAATCCATCCTCAACCTCTGCCTGAGAGGTCAGAGCAGTCATTCATAAGCGTCTGATCTCAAAAACCTCTCAAACGCATCAAAGTCTGCCTGTATATGGGATTACCTTAAACTCCAGGCTGATCTGGAAGCTCTGGTAAGAGTTTTTAAGAGGTTCAAACGTCATGTGGGAGTAGCCATAGAACTTTGGGAAATTTACCGTCAGACCTGTAAGACACAAAGCTAAGCGGTTACAGTACTTCCTGTGACACTCGTTTTTTCAGTCTTAGATTTGTACATGCACACACCCTCCGTATACTGTGTGTTTCAGTCTCGAGAGTCTATAGATCCGAACACTATGACTGAAGGTCATAGAAAATGATTTCTTTCAGTCCGTTTGGACAAGCTTTCTGGCCCGTCATCGTCTTCTGTGACAGCGCTGCGATTACGGAGCGTTTCATCTCTTGGGCACAAATCCCATAGTTCATCACTGCCATGTTGGTGTACAGCCACATCCACATGACCCTTCGCCCAAACCCTAATTTAATCCAAATGAAAGTTTTGTGACTTTTAGTCCATGTTTATGACAAAGGTTTGGGGTTGGTAGGATTAAATGTTTTTGAAAGAAGTCTCTTCTGCTCACCAAGGCTGCCTTTATTTATTTACAGTAATATTGGGAAATAATTCAAAATAAATGAAGAGTTCATTTGCAAAAACAGATAACTTCATTTTTAACAGTTTTCAAAAATCATGTTTTTTTCATTGCGCATTCCAATTAATCTCATTTAAACTGCAGTTGGGTTATTTTGATTAGCTAAAAAATACTAGCTAACTAACACAATACAAACATGATAACATAAAAAAACATGATTTTTGAAAATGTAAAAAAAAACGGAGTTATCTGTTTTTGCAAACAAACTCTTCAAATGTTTTCTATTGTAATACATTTTAAAATGTAATTTATTCCTGTCATGCAAAGCATCATCATTCCAGTCGTCAGTGTCACATGATCCTTCAGAAATCATTCTTGCTGCTCTAGAAACATTTCTTATTATTAGTACAAATGTTGAAAAATGCTTTTGTGGAAACCATGATACATTTTTCCAGGATTCTTTAATGAACAGAAAATTTAAAAGAACAGCATTTATTTGAAATAGAAATCTTGCAAAAAGCAATACTACATTTTGCCAGATAGAAATATTCAAACAAATCTGAAGTGGAAATATCTATTTATAGTGGAAACAGATACTATATAATAATTCAGCATAGTTTACTTTAGGATCAGGTAAGTTTGGAACCAATGGAAAACATTTGGGGCCTAGAGGCTATATGAAAGAATATATAACATACATGTATATTATTTGGCCATTACCCAAGCTGATGTTTTGACACTCAGAATGAGTTCAGCTCACTAGAATAGTGAGATTTCATGCAATTGCAATTTTCAGCACAACATATATTGCATTTAAAAATATTGAAACTGATATGCAATACAGTGAGAGACTTAGAACAATAAAGCAATATCTTGTCTGTGGAGTCAACTTGATTTAGAATGTTATTGTACTCGCTCTGAAAAGGTTAGACATAGTGAGGAATGCCAGGGGAATAGACAACAGCACATGAAGACCTCCACACTCAAAGATTACACACTCCCAAGAGACCTCAGAGAAGACATGAGAGAGAGATGGAGGAAGAAATGAAATGAAAAAGCAAAAGAGACACAAATTCTTCACCCATCTGAGAGAGAGACTGAGTTCAAGAGAGTAGATTTGAAAGGTTTTAGATCTTATTGAATTGAACTAAACTTCAAAAAACATCTGGTTGTATCATGTCTACTAAGAAAAGAGACGAAATAGCCTATCAATGATTCGTTCTAAATGATTATTTATCTTATTTTTTTCAAATACCACATATAAAATATACTAGGTTTCAGAAAAAAAGGTGTCATAGGCTACCACATCTGTCTCGCTGACCACCTTAGATCGTCTAAACCAGTGGTTCCCAACCCTGGTCCTGGAGGCACCCCAACACTGCATGTTTTGCATGTCTCCTTAATCAAACACACCTGATTCAGGTCATCAGCTCATTAGTAGAGACTCCAAGACCTGAAACTGGTGTGTCAGAGAAAGGAGACATGCAAAATGTGCAGTGTTGGGGTGCCTCCAGGACCAGGGTTGGGAACCACTGGTCTAAACAGCAGAAAAGAGTCAGAGTTCGCACTTTTTTTAAGCCAGTCCACAAACCAGCCTATTAGAACGTCTCTGCATGTTCATTTTGCATGTTTTAGTGGGTGTGGCTTTGGCGAAGGGGCGTGGTCTAATTCAGTGGCATCATTCAAAGGGATAGTTCACTCAAAAATGAAACAGATTTCGAACAAGGTGCGGGTGAATCAATGATGACAATTTCATTTTTGGTGAACTTTCACTTTGAGTCAGGTAGAAGTTAGCAACATGGTAAAATGTTTGTTGTGTAATCTAACATAACTATAATATGCCGGCCAAACGTGTGGAATAATTACATTCTTTTAATGTTTTTGAAGTCTGTTATTCTCACCAAGGCTGTATTTATTTGATCAAAAAAATACAGTAAAAATACAGTAATATTGTAAAATATTATTGTAATTTAAAATAACTGTTTTCAATTTGAATGCAATTTATTGCTGTGATGCAAAGCTGAATTTGTAGCATCATTACTCCAGTCTTCAGTGTCACATGATCATAATGAATAGTGAAAACAGTTGTGCTGCTTCATATTTTTGTGGATCTCATGATACACTTCCATTCAAAAATATAGGGTAAGTATGATTAAAAAAAAAAAAAGACAATAATTTTATTTGGCATGGATGCAGTAAATTGGTTTAAAAAATGACAGTAAATATACAGTATTTATGCTATTCATAGAATACGAAAGAACTGCTTTCTAACAAGAATCAGTAATCAGTAATTGAGCACATAATAACTGATAATTATTGAGCAGTAAATCAGCATATTAGAATGATTTCTGAAGGATCATGTGACACCGAAGACTGGAGTAATGATGCTGAAAATTCATCACAGGAATAAATTACATTTAAAAAAATAGAAAACAATTCTTTTAAATTACAATAATATTCCACAATATTACTGTTTTTACTGTATTTTTGATCAAATGGAGCCTTGGTGAGCAGAAGCGATTATCTCAAAAACATTTTTAAAATCTTAATTGCTCCAAACTTTTGGCTGGCAGTTAATATTAAACATCAAATACAGTATGTACTGATTTACGTCATTCAGAATATTAACTCTCATTGTAAACAAACTCACCTTCTGAGCAGAAGTCTCCCTGGTGACCGAGGTTGCAGTGACATCGAGAGCCTCCAGTGTCGTAATCGTTGATGCAGAAGCTGTCGGGGGGGCAGACCGTCTCGTCACATGGTACATCATAGACCCGGGGTCTTTGCCCTTTCCACGGCGTCATTGACGGACTGGGAGAAGGCGTGGTGGGGGCGGAGCCTGTCAGTATAACAGGTGTGGTGGTTGTCCTGGAGGCGGAGCTAGTGAGCGTTGTTGTGGTTACAGGAGTTGTTGATGTGGTCCATGCTGCCGCTGCTGTTGGAGTGAAGCTGATATTTTGGGAAACAGGTGTACGCATCCTATAAATAACATTTCCGTTTCTGGGAGTCCCGACGCGGGTGCGGAGCTGAGACCGTCTGCCGCTTTTCTTACTGCTAGTTAACGACTTTATCTGCAAGAAATGTACAGATGAAAGCCAGAAAGATTAAATAACAACACATTCTTTGTAAAAAAAAAAATTCAAGTTCTCTCTTTTTTCCGTGACTTTTGCATTTTTAATTTTAGGTTTCTTTAACAACATAAAAGATGGCTCACCTCCTCAATGAAGACGTCATAATCTGAGTCATCGATTTCAAAGCCGTCCTCATCTTTACTGTCAGAGTTTGAGATGTAGACGTCATAGTCTCCACTGCCTATATCTGCTGAACCTGTTTTTTTTTTTTAA
>NW_015660499.1:648322-656830 GCF_001515625.1 Sinocyclocheilus rhinocerous | reverse complement strand
GCTGTGATGCAAAGCTGAATTTGTAGCATCATTACTCCAGTCTTCAGTGTCACATGATCATAATGAATAGTGAAAACAGTTGTGCTGCTTCATATTTTTGTGGATCTCATGATACACTTCCATTCAAAAATATAGGGTAAGTATGATTAAAAAAAAAAAAGACAATAATTTTATTTGGCATGGATGCAGTAAATTGGTTTAAAAAATGACAGTAAATATACAGTATTTATGCTATTCATAGAATACGAAAGAACTGCTTTCTAACAAGAATCAGTAATCAGTAATTGAGCACATAATAACTGATAATTATTGAGCAGTAAATCAGCATATTAGAATGATTTCTGAAGGATCATGTGACACCGAAGACTGGAGTAATGATGCTGAAAATTCATCACAGGAATAAATTACATTTAAAAAAATAGAAAACAATTCTTTTAAATTACAATAATATTCCACAATATTACTATTTTTACTGTATTTTTGATCAAATGGAGCCTTGGTGAGCAGAAGCGATTATCTCAAAAACATTTTTAAAATCTTACTTGCTCCAAACTTTTGGCTGGCAGTTAATATTAAACATCAAATACAGTATGTACTGATTTACGTCATTCAGAAAATTAACTCACCTTCTGAGCAGAAGTCTCCCTGGTGACCGAGGTTGCAGTGACATCGAGAGCCTCCAGTGTCGTAATCGTTGATGCAGAAGCTGTCGGGGGGGCAGACCGTCTCGTCACATGGTACATCATAGACCCGGGGTCTTTGCCCTTTCCACGGCGTCATTGACGGACTGGGAGAAGGCGTGGTGGGGGCGGAGCCTGTCAGTATAACAGGTGTGGTGGTTGTCCTGGAGGCGGAGCTAGTGAGCGTTGTTGTGGTTACAGGAGTTGTTGATGTGGTCCATGCTGCCGCTGCTGTTGGAGTGAAGCTGATATTTTGGGAAACAGGTGTACGCATCCTATAAATAACATTTCCGTTTCTGGGAGTCCCGACGCGGGTGCGGAGCTGAGACCGTCTGCCGCTTTTCTTACTGCTAGTTAACGACTTTATCTGCAAGAAATGTACAGATGAAAGCCAGAAAGATTAAATAACAACACATTCTTTGTAAAAAAAAAAATTCAAGTTCTCTCTTTTTTCCGTGACTTTTGCATTTTTAATTTTAGGTTTCTTTAACAACATAAAAGATGGCTCACCTCCTCAATGAAGACGTCATAATCTGAGTCATCGATTTCAAAGCCGTCCTCATCTTTACTGTCAGAGTTTGAGATGTAGACGTCATAGTCTCCACTGCCTATATCTGCTGAACCTGTTTTTTTTTTTTAAATAAAGCAGTGTATATTTCAGTCATTTGACCTCATACCAAGTACAGTAAGTAAGCAGGAAAAAAACCATCATGATTTCATGCACAAAACACCTGATTTTAGATTTCAAAAACATACTAGAAACATAGATTCCGACTGCACACAGTTTTTTTTTTGTTTTTTTTTTAAGAAATTGGGTCTGTGTGTACAGGAAGAGGTGAACTGAATTGGAATGACAAGAGTAACCCAAGCGTTGTTAATAAACTAAAACGTAATTTTCATGAATCGAAATAAAAGCTGAGATAAAATAAAATAAAATTTACTTTTAAAAAATAAATAAATAATAAATAAATACTTTAAAAAAACGTAGAAATATTGCCTTTGCAACTATCCGAAATAAAATAAGTACTAAAATTACTAAATCTAATACTGAAATAAAAAATAAATTAATGCTATATAGAAATATTAAAAATGAGTACAAACAAAATTACTCAAATTAAAATGAAAACCAAAAATATGAAAATAAAAGCTAATTTAAAATATTAATAAATGCTATAAAAGTGTATAAATAATACTAAAATAACACTATTGCACCTTGGTCAACAAAAGCTTTTTTTTTATATGAAATATACCAACTAAATGTAAATTTCTATATTTCTGAATATTTTTGAAATTTGTGTTTCTTTTGGAAATGCATTTCAATTCTTCTTTACATTTGATTTCACATTTTAATTCTGCATTCTGTTTTCTACCTCAATTCAAATTCAGGTATTACATTAGAATTTAAATGACATGCTCAATTCAGTTCCCAAAACAGGGACTAAATTGTAACAAATGTTGCAATTACTCTTTGTTTTAATGCACTTTTACATTTCAGAACTGACCCAAATTTAATTTTGTACCTAAAAGTAACACATGAGGTGGTCAGTGGTTGTCTAAATCCAGTTGTTTTTGGGTGGATCTAACTGGTTGGATGTCTAGACCAACAAAACTTAAGCAGCAAATTCTTGTTTGGGGGGTCTCTGTTCTTAATCTGTCTGCTGGAGGGTTTGGGAAGGTAACTAGCTGTAATCTTCCTCCTTGTGGTGTTTGTGTGACAAAGAGGAGCATCTTCCTCAAAATGAACAGGCTTTAAGATGCTTCATTTAATTCATCTGGTCTTTCCAGCCACCATGCATGCAAACAAACCTGTGAGGAGCATCCAAACTATAACGATCACAACATAAACCATGCAAACCACACACTTAAGTATAGTCCTTTAGACCCTTTTATCACAATGGTGAACCAGTAACCTTACAGTAGCCAGACCTGAGGGTCTCATAAGGTCCTGTCCTGACCGCACTGTAACTCACCGAGAGTGTGCACGGGGTTGTTGATGGCACTGGGAGGGCTGATGCCGTGTGCGTTCACAGCTCTGATGATAAACTGGTACTCCGTCTCAGGAATCAGACCCTTGAGCACCATAGAGTTCGACTCTACTGGCTCTCTGATGTGCGTCCACTCAGTGTCCATCTCCGGTCTGCAACACACACACACACACACACACTTGTAACACTAAAACTCTACTAGATTTTATTAAAGAAAATATGAAGACAAATTTGCAATGATTATGCTAGGGTCCAGCCCAAGTTTATAATTATGACTTTAGGTCTCGCCCTCACAACAAATTCATGGAACTTTTTGCAGGTTTTATTGTTAGGCAGGTGACAATGTGGTTAGGCAGGATTTAAATCCTCAACTTGATTGAAATAAAGTTGAATTAAAATAAAATAAAACATTGAATGAAAATCTTACACTCTAAAACTTATACGAAAATGAGAAAAGTTACATTAGCAACTAAATTTTATTTCAGTTTGTTGCCAAGGCAACATTTTTTTTAAGTTAAAGTTGAAATAGCAAAATAACTACAACTAAAACTGAAAAAAAAATATAATATTTTTTTATTATTTATTTATTGAGAAACTAAATTGAAATATTAAAAAATAGCAATAATAAAATTACAAAATTACAAACAAAATGACTAAAACAATCTAAAATTAAATTTAAAAATGACAGGGCAGATTTAAATCCTTAAATGAAGTAAAGCTGAAATAAAATAAAATATAAATATTAAAAAAAATCTTACACTTAAAAACTTAACAATGAGAAATGTTGCCTTGGCAACTAACTAACTATTATTTATTTATTTAGAAACTTAACAGAAAAATAAAAAATATATACTGTATAATAATAAAAAGAACTAAATCCCAAACACAAAATAAAACTAAAATTAAAATGAAAACTGAAAATGTAAAAATAAGAGCTATGAAATAATGTAAATAATAATAAAATAGCACGCTGGTCCTTTGGTTGACAAAAGTTAAGTTGACAAATATGATGAAATATATACATGCAAATTTCTACAGGTGGCACTTCACACATTACATTCATATACTTTTCTTTGAATATCTTTAAAATGTGAATATTTCTTTGAAAATTCATTTCTATTCTTCTTCTTTGCATTCAAATTCAAATTGAAATACTGCATCCTGCTTTCAACCTCAATTCAAATTCAGGCATTTAATTAGAAATCCTTAAACCTGAGTATGAGCAGGATAGTACTAAAATAAACAAAGGTGCTTCACGATGCCATAGAAGAACCTTTTTGTCTAAATGGTTCAATAAAGAACCTTTAACATCTGAAGAACTTTTCTGTTTCATAAAAGGTTCTTTGTGGCGAAAGTAGGTTCTTCAGATTATAAAAAGGTAAGAAAGAGATGGTTCTTTAAAGAACCTTTGACTGAATGGTTCTTTGTGGAACCAAAAATGTGACACTGGAGCACAAAAGCAGTCTTAGGTCGCTGGGGTATATTTGTAGCAATAGCCAAAAATACATTGTATGGGTCAAAATTATAGATTTTTCTTTTATGCCAAAACTCATTAGGATATTAAGTAAAGATCATGTTCCATGAAGATATTTTGTAAATTCCTACTGTAAATATATCAAAACTTAATTTTTGATTAGTAGTATGCATTGCTTTCCTACTGTAAATATATCAAAACTTAATTTTTGATTAGTAATATGCATTGCTAAGAACTACATTTGGATAACTTTAAAGGCAATTTTCTCAGTATTTTGATTTTTTTGCACCCTCAGATTCCAGCTTTTCAAATAGTTGTATCTCGGCCAAATATTGTCCTATCCTAACAAACCATACATCAATGGAAAGCTTATTTATTCAGCTTTCAGATGATGTATAAATCTCAATTTCGAAAAATTTACCCTTATGACTTATTTTGTGGTCCAGGGTCACAAATGGTTCTTCTATGGCATCGCTGTGAAGAACCTTTTAAGCACCTTTATTTTTAAGAGTGTATTAAACACCACTAATAATCAAAACTCCATATGTCAAAATGAAAACATTCTAGTTCGCAAGCAGCAAATGCACTGAAGACTGAGAAAGAATTGATAGTGCCATTAAACACATCTGCAGTTCTGTGTTGTTCATGGTAAAGAGAGGCTAAATTGAAAGGTTGTTAATCTGAGAAGCAGACGGTCTCTGGGGGGAGTGAGTCTAAATCTGCTGGAGGACACAGTCCGACAATCATGTTGCATAATTATCCATGAGGATTACAAACATGCTAATTTCACACCCAAATGCACATATACTTAACACAAATGTACAGCAGGATACCAGTCAAATGTCTGGACACACTTCAGTGAATTTATTCTTTTTATTTCTTAGTTATTTTATTTTAGCTGTCTATTTTCTGTTTTCACTTTAATTTTAGTTACAAGAAATTTTGTTTTAGAAATTTTGTTCGTTTTTTTTTTGTCATTTTCTTTAGTCTTTGGGTTTAATTTAAACATTTTTATTTATTAGTATTAGTATATAACGAAAATGAGAAATGTTGCCTTGACAACTATAGCTGTTTTATTTTAGTTCAGTTAACATTTATTTTATATCAAGTAACATTTTTTGTATGATTTTAGTTTTAATTACAGTTAAGAACTGAGCTGTGCACTTTAGGTCAGTGAAAAGCTTCTGTTCAATGACAAGAAATAGAGTAAAACAGACAATATATGGACTTGTTAATGCCGGGTTCAGACTACACGATATTTTTGTCGGTCACGATAGTCACTGTGTCAGATTACACGATTTTGACTCCTAAACTCTTGTCGTGTCGTGGACAAGAAACATGTCAGACTACACGTTGCTTCCCGACCATTCATCGCGTGCCGTCTTTAACGACGCGCGTGAAGTCATCGAGAAGGCGGAACTAGCGGCTGACTTCCGAAAACAAGAGTGTAAACATTGCTGGAGTGCTTCCGCTATAGTTCGCCAGCATTTTTCTTTCTTTATTCTGTCCTTTCTGAACCTTTCCTCCATCTCATAATTCCACCTAGCAGCACCATCGTCTCTCTTTCGTTTCGCCATGTTTGAAACCTGTGTATGAAAGAGCTTCTGTGCTGCTATTGGTCAACGTCACCAATGTGACGGAACTCGTCGTGGACGACGGAAAAAAAATTAAACATGCTAGTCTGTCTGTAGTGATGTTGTGAAGCATCGCAGACGCGGAATCGGTTGTCGTCCACTATGACACACTACACGTGCTGAAACGATCTTGCGTCCCGAGGCCCATTGTCGTTTACGAATCGGGCTAAAATCGTGTAGTCTGAACCGGGCATAAGACTACTATACAATATTGAATATTTTTATATATTTGTTTTTTATTGAATATATAAATGTTCATATATAAATTTTTGTGCAATTAATTATGTAATCAATTAATCAATTGTAATTAATCAACTAACTGGCCTTGAGAAAGACCATTAGATCTAAAGATGTATGTTAATATGATAAATACAAATAATTATAAATAAATAGGAATCATGTCAACTGATTTATGAATTTCTTTACAAAGCTAATAATTTAATTTAATTTAATGTAATAACAAGAAAACAAATGCTTAGCATTCAATATATGGATATAATGGTTTTAAAAGGATAACAAGTTGCACTTCATGAAGATGGAATCTAGATGAAGCAACCATTTTTATAATTTCATATAGCTTTCATGATTTTACTATTATTTTCAAATGTAATAATAAAGAAAGAGGAACAGCAATCATCAGTCATTTTCCAAGAATTCAGACGGTTGTGTGATGTGGCTCAGTAGTTTGATGTGTGTGCCCATGCAGACTGTGTGCTGAACTGGTCTGAATGGGTTAGTTGTGTTCTAGAACAGTAACTACCACAGAAATGCATTAGTTTCATGAGTCATGCGGACATACATGGCCCGACAGGGTAAAGATCACACGCAGAAACATCAGTCAAAGCCAACAAATGCACTGAAAAACTTGCAGAAAACTCATTCTTTGAAATTAAATGAATGAAGATTAAGACAATGTGACTTTGTCCCTGAAGTCGACTGAAAATGTTTCTCACATGGAAAAGCAATTTTTAAATCTTGATCTTTCTTTCTGTATCTATCTATCTATCTATCTATCTATATTTGATCAATTACCTGATATACGCCACAAGGAAGTATAGCACAGGTGCACTTCCTTCACTCTCTCCATGCTGCCATGACAACGCCAGTTCTGTGTCTGACACTGGGACCACTTTAGGCTGGGTCGGAGGTGCAGGAGGCATGCACTTTTCTACAAAATAAGAGAATAATTTCCTGTACATTGATTATTTCTGTTACTTAAGAAACCGGATGAGCTAAATGCACAGTAATGCTGATCAAAATGCATGTTTTGGGGTTTGTCTGCTCACCAAGAGAGCCAGTGCTGATGTCCCGGGGCATGCTGGGTCGGCCCTCCCCTGCCCAGCCGTACGCCCCCACACTGACACGGTACTGCGTGGCCACCTTCAGGTTCCCGATCACCACATCCTAACAGACACACGGGAACAGCTTAGCATGCAAGACAGCACCATATGGCACTAACAGAGAAACAGATACTGAACATCCACTCACAAAGCTGGCTTGGCCGTCAAACTGTCCCTGTAAGATGAAACAACATTTCTGCTGAAGTCAAATTGTTCATTTCAACTGTGGTAAAGTTACACTGAAGCCTCGCAATCACTATACTCTGATTTTTTTTTTTTTTTTTTTATAAAATACTTGATAAAGGATTTGACTAAAATAACTAAAACTGAAATAAAAAATCATAAAAATTATACAGACATTTTTAAAATAAAATTGAAAAATTGAAAATATTAATAAAAACTGTAATAGTATCTCAATGATACAAAATTAACACTAATAAAGGACCCATTTTGGTGGAAAAAATGGTTTGTCTGACTAAAGTGAGCAGCAGTGTCTCTGTTATTTAGTTATCACTGTCATATGATAAACACTGGGAATCAAACTAAATATTGTAGAAACTTAATTTTCTGTAAAGTTGCTTTGCAACGATTTGTATCGTAAAAAGCGCTATACAAATAAACTTGAATTGAATTGAATCAAACAATCAATATGTTATGCAATTAGCAGAGAGGCACCGATTTTTTTTTTTTTAACAGTTAAAGCACAATTTTATGATTTAAAAAGATGGCAGGATTTGTACCTTGTAGCCAGTGATAGTGCTGACGTGTCTACGGGGCATTTTCCACCGGACACTGAATGCAGTGCAGTTCACCGTCTCCAGCTGAATGTCCAGCGGTGGACTTAACCTCTCTGACAGCAACAACAGGAAACAAAATCAACATTTTAGCATTCATTTGTTTATGTACAGTAAACTCTTAGGAACAAAGGTGCTTTCTTGGAATCTATGATTTCATGAAGAATCTTTAACATCCATAGAACCTTTCTATTGGACAAAAAGAGGGTAAAAGGTTTCTTTATAATATTAAAATGTTCTTCACACTAAGGAAAAAAAAAATGTTTGAACCTAAAATGGTTCTTATATGGCACTGTGAAAACCCTCTATCAATAATTTTGCTTCTTCCAATGAAAAGGCATCTGGTCTGAATCAGGAGAGAAATATGCACAGATCAAGCTCCATTTATAAACAGTCCAAAATAGTTCTAAACAAGTATGTAGGTGGATTTTGATGTGCGATGGACTTTTTCACTGGAGGAAGCTTTATTATGGATTATGATTATTTGTGACCCTGGAGCACAAAAGCAGTCTTAAGTCGCTGGGGTGTATTTGTAGCAATAGCCAAAAATACATTGTATGGGTCAAAATTATTGATTTTTCTTTTATGCCAAAAATCATTA
>NW_015660499.1:638530-647683 GCF_001515625.1 Sinocyclocheilus rhinocerous | reverse complement strand
CGATTTGTATCGTAAAAAGCGCTATACAAATAAACTTGAATTGAATTGAATCAAACAATCAATATGTTATGCAATTAGCAGAGAGGCACCGATTTTTTTTTTTTTAACAGTTAAACCTGCCCAGCCGTACGCCCCCACACTGACACGGTACTGCGTGGCCACCTTCAGGTTCCCGATCACCACATCCTAACAGACACACGGGAACAGCTTAGCATGCAAGACAGCACCATATGGCACTAACAGAGAAACAGATACTGAACATCCACTCACAAAGCTGGCTTGGCCGTCAAACTGTCCCTGTAAGATGAAACAACATTTCTGCTGAAGTCAAATTGTTCATTTCAACTGTGGTAAAGTTACACTGAAGCCTCGCAATCACTATACTCTGACAATTCATAGTTTATTATTCTATGTATTATTTATTATTATTTATGCATATACACACTAACACACACACACATTTATATTATACAACAATTTATTATTATTATTAATAATAATAATAATAATAATAATAATAACAATAATAATCTTAAAGCGATGGGACATACAGTTGTGAGCATTTCCAAACTCAATGGGACTTCCAGGGCAACAGCACTGCTAGTCGGGCGATTATTCCTCATCTCCGTGTAAAACACCTGGTCAATAAAATAAATACATATTTACATGAACACCATGTAGAATGGCCCATCATTGTCAAATCATTCCTGCAGTTACATCTATACAGCACTAGTGTGGAAATCTGAGCAAAAATAAGAGAGCCTTGTAATTACAATCTGGCAACAGAAAGATACCTGATGGATTTTATCCCATAAGCAACCATAACAGCATTAACATGTTAACACAGAGATTCTTAGTAACCTAACAAGCAACCAGAGATGAATAGGATGAATACAAATACAAATAAAGAGGGAAAACCCAAAGCACTTCACTTCTTCACACATGTACAGTAGGTCAATTAGTAAACACTTCTGTCTGTAATTAAAGAAGTGTGCCATTTCTGCGCCACTAGTGGCAACGAATGGAACTTCAGTATGACTGGACCTGATGGTGAACTCATATAAATATCAAAACCATACCGGACACTGAATGCAGTGCAGTTCACCGTCTCCAGCTGAATGTCCAGCGGTGGACTTAACCTCTCTGACAGCAACAACAGGAAACAAAATCAACATTTTAGCATTCATTTGTTTATGTACAGTAAACTCTTAGGAACAAAGGTGCTTTCTTGGAATCTATGATTTCATGAAGAATCTTTAACATCCATAGAACCTTTCTATTGGACAAAAAGAGGGTAAAAGGTTTCTTTATAATATTAAAATGTTCTTCACACTAAGGAAAAAAAAAATGTTTGAACCTAAAATGGTTCTTATATGGCACTGTGAAAACCCTCTATCAATAATTTTGCTTCTTCCAATGAAAAGGCATCTGGTCTGAATCAGGAGAGAAATATGCACAGATCAAGCTCCATTTATAAACAGTCCAAAATAGTTCTAAACAAGTATGTAGGTGGATTTTGATGTGCGATGGACTTTTTCACTGGAGGAAGCTTTATTATGGATTATCAAAATTTACCCTTATGACTGGTTTTGTGGTCCAGGGTCACATTTAGCCAGAAGTGGCGGTCTGAAGTTCAAATGTATTAAGGATGGATTTGTTTCTTACAAATGTGTAGCTTTTCGCTTTATGAGACGCATTCTGACGGCACCCATTCACTGCAAAGGATCAAGTGATGTAATGCTACATTTCTCCAAATCTGATGAAGAAACAAACTCATCTACATCTACGGCCTGAGGTTGAATACATTTTCAGCTTATTTTCTTTTTTGGATGAACTATTCCTATTTGAAAGGTCATGATAACAAGAAAGAACAAAATAAAGAAACATCTAAAGAAAACCAGACTCATTTTAGATGCATTTCAGATGATGCGTGTGGACAAGGTCATTCCTAAAATCTCTCTCTCAGAGTGAAAAGTTGATGCCTACAGCGCTGATGGACAGTTCAGTGTGTGTGAATGTCGCTGCAGCTCTCGTCACAGGAAGACAACAGCACGATCATCTTTCCTGATGGCCAGTGAAACATGCAGCCACTGCTACTGCAAGTTCAAAGACAAAACTTGCTCTTATATTGGTTTCATCTACCAACACAGATATAGGAATATTGCATCTACGGTTTCCATTCCGTTAGCCCATCATCATCATCTCATCCTGACACATTCACAAAGCTTGCATTAAAGATGGATTTATTCCAAACACACCTCTCTCTCTCTCTCCTTTCAGATCATTTGCTTTCTCTCAAAATAAACACACATCAAAACATTTACTTTAAAGGTTTGTATAGTCATTAGAGATATCAAGTAATTTGACTGAGTATGACTAATACACTCTTTGATGATGTACGTTCCATGTGATCTTGCGAGTTGCAGGCGTTTTAGTGGCGCAATTAAAATGATGCCTTCTGAAAATAAACCAACAAACCAATCTGAACTGAAACTAATTTGAAAACATGCAAACAAAGCATGTGTTATTGAGCTCAAAAATCAAAACAGGCTGCACTATAAGTCAAATAATGAGTCCTAACAAATGTGACAGACCAACATGGAAAGTCGAAAGCATTGCACTGACTCGGTATTTCATGCAACATACTTTGTTGCTACATATTTTGGAAAATGCAGTAGCTCACTTAATATTTTACTGTATGCATACTAGAAAATTTAAACAGTGTGGACAATACATATTTACTGCATTTTCTGAACAGCCCATGATTTACAGCTTTCAATTGCTAGCCAGAAGCAGCTCCTACTATGGAGAGAGATATTCTTTTTTTAATATATATATATTGTTTTGTCAACTTTGAGCAGCACACAAGCATATATAGATGGACCCAAAGCTAACAGACACAAACTAAAGCCACAATACACCAGATTTGATTTAACAGCATCTTTAATTTGAGAGCAACCCAGAAAGATGTAGCGATCATTAAAGTATGGATTTTTAGGCAACAGAAAACTGAGCAACAAAATTGGAATTGATGTTTAAGTGTGTGTGACGGTAAGAAAACTTTTAAAAGAGCCTTCAGACCAAAAATGTCTAATTTTCATTAACAACTCTGAGTCAATACAAACTAAAGCGAAAAGGCTCCGGGCAAATATCTTTTCCAACAGATGATGCAATCAAACTTAAGGAAATTACATTTACCCAGACCAACTTCAAATAGTCCAGCAAGAACCACTTCTGCACTTTCAATCCTTCCACTTTCATAAAAGAAAGAGGTTGGGCAGTAACCTCAAGATCTAACATGATCTGGCCCAAACCTGTCTATACTAACAGATTCAAGTGTATATGTAACTTCTATATGCTTGAATTTGTTAGTCTTTCAATAAATCAAGACCACCGAAGTAAATCTCACTCCCAGTTCCTTGGCTATACCACTAAAAAGCGCATTAAGGTTAAGTATTCCCATATACCCAAGGGTACCAGAGGGACAAGCACCAATTTGCAGCATTTCGTCTGAAGTGTCAGTTATCAGAGGGCTTGTTTATCTGAAATGACTGATGGTTTTCATTACTCTAAATTGTTGGCCATGGGCATTGGGCATGAGATTGTCCGGAGGGTATACGGACGTGCCATACAGTGCTGACCCTGCCGTATGACTGCGACCCCAGATGTCTCTGTGACAAATCACCTGTACATCCATCCATCGGAATAGCCTGAAAATTCATCCTGCATGCATCAAGTGGATTATGGCACATAGAGAGGCTCCAAAAAGTATTTAGAAACCAAATGCATGCTTAACAATGTGTGAATGTCATTACATTAGGTAAAAAAAAACAACATAAATATCATTGATTTTAAAGATGGATAACATGCTACAAAAAAAAGGCATGCTTGCATGATAAAGCTAAACAGTTCAAAAATGTGAAGTCAGGGAGAAATGACTTTATGCATCACCCAAAAATCACCAAACACCAGCTGATTAAAACACAAGTTAAGATGAAAAAATAAAAATGTTACTCAGTTTGCTATTTTGTATATAATGCAATGACATTCAGACATGCTCACGTGTGTCTAGTTTGTCGAGGTCACTGTATGCATACCCAAATAATCAGAACAACTGCGTTTTGACAAAAGAAGATGAGCAATGAAAATGACACTCACCTGACTTGCGCGCACTAGACTTTCTTGCGCAAAGAGCGAAATTACACATCCACACCACTGCAAGAAGCACTATCACTCTCTCCTGGAGGCGCATTTTCAATCCTTTATGCTTCTGAGATCCCGATCTGAGTTTCAAATGCAGTTCTTCCTCATTTTAAACTCCTTAAGAACAAAAAACGGCGTTTTTTCGATCCAGACTGTTGCAGGTCTTTGTATGCACGGCGAAGCCGGTCTGATGCGATTACTGTCTGCTGCAGATCAGACACGCTCCTCATGTGCGGCCCCACAGGAGCCCAGACACCCGCGATCAACTCTGGAGAACTTCAGCATCCACGGAGCGCCAGAGCAGCTGTCCAAAGTCCGCGAATCAGCCCCAGACTTAAAGTTTCTTCTTATTTGAGAGCGTTTTTGAGCGAAGCGGTGAGGAGAGAAGACAGAGACACTCGGAGTTAAGAGGATAATGGTCTAATCTACACAGATGGCCACTTGAGCTCGCTTCAGTAACTCTGACCAATATAGCAACACGGGTCGATGAAATACTACAGCACAGACTGAAGGATGATTGGGTGGAAAGTTCGAGAGGTAGAGGAGGGAGATGAATGGGCATTCTTAGTTAATATGCCTACTTTATGGCGGGTAGTAAATGTGAATAACCAGAAGTTACACTAAATTACTTATAGACCTTATTATGTTTTTGACAGGAATGAAAACGAGGCTGTGATGGACTGAAGTACAGTGTAGCCTACCGTTGTTCAGCAGACGAAACGTCTTTCTGAGAAAAAAATTCAGACGAAAATGCTATAGCCTAGACATTTTTTTTTTTGATTGATTGAGGATCTTTATACAACAGAAATTGCAAGTCTGTCCCTCACAGCCTCGTTTTCATTCGCGTTAAATTAAAAATGGTATAACCTGATTAGGGTCTATTATGGGCTAATTAGATAGATAGATAGATAGATAGATAGATACTAATTTCCCCCCTTTTCTACAGCTGTCCTGTCATTTTCATGTCTTCTCTTCTTTGAGTTCTCCTTGAGGATATGAGGAATCTCCAGCTCTATTCTACCGGAAATTGAGGAATTCATAAGCTGTCAGATTCAAAGCAATCTTTTCTTTCATAAAATTGAATGTTTGCATCAAAAAAAAAAAAAAATCATCACTGCATTATCTGCATTGGTTTCCCTACTATAGGCTAATCAAAGGAGATCTGAATTAAGTTTGATAATTAACCAGCCTAATTAGTGACAACATTCAGCGTAATTACATAGATTTGAATTCATAGCAATTTGGAATCAAATGGGCTACAAATTCCCCAAAATTAAATCAAGGCGAGTCTAACACACACACACACACACACACACACACACACACACAC
Source organism: Sinocyclocheilus rhinocerous (assembly GCF_001515625.1). NCBI lineage: Eukaryota > Metazoa > Chordata > Actinopteri > Cypriniformes > Cyprinidae > Sinocyclocheilus > Sinocyclocheilus rhinocerous. The sequence continues at coordinate 642,150 of NW_015660499.1, read as the reverse complement.
TTTGAGATTGATTCATTACTCCAGAAAAACCCCAAACTCTGCTGGAGAGATATATTATATTATATTATATTATATTATATTATATTATATTATTAACAACATTAACTGGAAATTACATCAGAGGAAAAAAGTTGCATGATGAAACTGATAGTTGTTATAGAGTGGCCTCTAGCGGTTTAAATTGGTGATAACAACAGATAAATAATGTAATAAGTAAAGTAAAATAAGTAAGGTACTGCACTTCAAACTGTTGACCGGTAGAGGGAGTCAGGCTCTATGTAACAGTGTTTATTGTACAAAATCATAATAGGACTGACTACATAAGATCCTCTACAGATAATCAGAACAAAATATAGGCTACAGTAAAAAGACAGACGTTGACAAAATGGTGAGTTTATTATTATTATTATTATTTATTTATTTATTTTTATGGAATTGTACATCATAAAAATGCACATTGTACATTGCACATTAATAAGTTGAATTATGATGATGGTAACAGGGTTGATAAATAGAGTTTTATATATATATATATTTTTTTATTTTTTTATTTTTTTATTTTTTTTGAATATATTAATCAGCTTTTGTTCATGTCAGCTACGGTTATACGGTTAAAAAACAAAAGCCAAATACTAGAAAGTCTATGTATTATTATTATTTTAAAATATACATTTTGCAGCATATTCATTTATCAAATATTTTAATTTTAATGCAATACAGTACGCAGTATTACACTGATAATATAATTTGTAATTAACATGTTTTTGCAGTCAGTTCGATTCAGTTTTCACTATAGTTGTTGAAAAATATTTCAGACTGAATATTTCAGAGAAATATTTCATTAAGACCACAGACAAGCTGTTGGCAATCTTTATTTCAAAAGTTCTTCAATATGAAAGCAGATACAGGATGTTATGGTAGTCATCTCAGCACAATAAAGTGAACTGAGAATACTGTTTAATTGTGAACTTTAACAGCTTAACTATTACATATGCAGAGTGATGAATAAACTACTAATATCAGCTGCATTTAAAGAAAAAAAAATAATATATATATATATATATATATTCTGCTTCTCACAGTTTGATCTGACTGCCAAGATGATTTTGCGCAAAAGTAGACTAAAAATAAAAAAATAACCATTTTAACTTCCGACATGATGCCACTAAAGAAATAAATATACACATAAAGAGGTCATGTGACAACAATGTAGCACACTATATTTAGTTGCACAATGTGTACCGTTTCATATGCTATCAAAAAAAAAAAATCATTATATGGTGCATAATGTAAAACATAGCCAAAAGAAAAACCAGGTAAGAAAAAAGCACCAAAAAGTTAACAGTGAGAAACCTGACGGCAACGGTTTTCTCAGACATGAAAGGAAAATGATACAGGCTTTACACAACATCAGACACACCAACTTTCTCAGTCCAGATGCAGTTGCTGTCTCCACAGTTTCTACAAGGCTTCTAAACAATCTTTTCTAAAACTTAAATATGGGGAGATGTTTGTAACACTAATTGCTTTATCATCTGTATAACTTTGTGTTTTTTTTTAATCTAAAACATTAATATAATTTTGCCAAATTGATCAAGTTGTTTTAAAATGTACAACTTAAAAAGTGTAACTTGATGCTGTTGATGTGGGGTTGGTTGTAACACTAAAGAAAACATGCATTTCAGTTGAAATATTGAGCATGCATTTATTTTATTAATCAAATTAATTGTTTAAACTTATGTTATAACTATCCACCTCCACGGCATTTTAAGCATTTTAACTCAAAAAGGTAAAAAGGAAAATATTAAACAGCAAACATTTTAAACATCAATCAATCAAAATATTAAACATCAATCAATCAATCTTTGTAGGACCAGGATGTAATGAAAAAAGTTTGTTTCGAGCTCTTCATCTGCTCAGACATTATATTTCAGGTATTATATTTTAGGTAAGCAAATGTTACAGTTCAGATTAAACGAGATTGATTCAGATGATACGTTTTATAAATTAGCGTCTGTTGTAATCAAATTTTAATTCAGATGTAAAATAGCCTCGTTTTTACCTCAAGAAGTTATTTTCAAAGTTTTCAATATAAACATATTTTAACAATTGTTAAATATTTTAAAACTATTCTAAATATTTTACATAAATTCTTTAAATTTATTTTGTCAAAGCAGGTCGAGATCAGTATAATAACTAATAACGAAGCCCTGTAGAGGGAGTGTTTGTCATTCACATGAGCGCTGGAAATCCATTCAGCAACAGGTTATTATTTTACTATTAATATTTTTTGCCAAACAACTATGAAAAACAGCAAATGGGAATTCTAATACAGTTGCTTCATCATGGATATACAGATAGGCCCTATTGTATTTTACGTCTTCAGCACGAAAGACAAGACGAACGGTAACTTCAATACTACTAATAAAATAATTTATTTGAGAGATGGACAAGTTCTTCAAAGAGATACTGCATATTTTATGTTTAGCGATTTTTTTCACGTTTAAATAACATCCAGGTGTCGGTTTGCTTTGTTGATGAGGTCACGTGTTTTAATAGCGCGAACGGTTCACGCCACGCGCACTTCACATCACCTCAGAGCTGAAGCGAGAATGAACTGGACTCGCGCTGACTGGACCTGAATCAACACTCAATGAAATTACAAACCATAAACTACGAATCTGATCATAGAAGTGGATGTATTGCAAGAATACTACATTTTGGATCATATTTCTGCGTGTGAAACTGCCTTCACGAACAGGCTGATGTAGTTTGTGAGCGTGGATCCCTGACAGAAGAACAGCAGAGTCAGATGAAAGGAAATATAATATTCACGGTTTTTATTTGATAAATGTTTTCGGAAAGCACCTTTAGCTCTGTGATCATCGGTGCTGATGGCTGGATATACAGAGCTGAGCTCAGGTGAGTGTGATCATCAGTTTATTACAGAATCAATAATAATCATTATTGCAAACTATTTTTTTTGTCAGCATGAGTGGCTAGTTGTGGTTATTTGTAAAAGTTTTATTTTTAAATTGTATTTGGGCTATAGGCTATTCTTCTTCTATTTCTACTACTACTGATAATGCTATATTTAGTTGGTTTATTATTATTATTGTTATTAACAGAATTTAGAAAGTGCATTTTTTCACAGGAGCAAGTGGCTAGTATATTTTTTTGGAAACTAAAAATTACTTTTAAATTGTTTTAACAAAATAATAGGCTAATAATTCTATATGAAGTTGGTTAATATTATTATTACAGTTATTATTATTATGACAAACATAAATTAGAAAGTGCCTTTTTCATAGTAGCAAATGGCTAGATGTACTTTTAAATTGTTCTGGGCTATATAATAATTAGAATTAGTGCTGTCAAACGATTAATCGCGATTAATCGCATCCAAAATAAAAGTTTGGTTTACATAATATATATTCGTGTGTACTGTGTTTATTTATTATGTATATATAAATACACACAGTATATATTTTGGAAATATTTACATGTATATACATATATATTTATATTATTACCGTATATATAAATATATTTAATATATAAACATAACATTTTTCTTAAATATATACATGCATGTGTTTGTATTTACATATACATAATAA
>NW_015660499.1:626291-638139 GCF_001515625.1 Sinocyclocheilus rhinocerous | reverse complement strand
TCTGGGCTATATAATAATAATAATTAGTGCTGTCAAACGATTAATCGCGATTAATCGCATCCAAAATAAAAGTTTGGTTTACATAATATATATTCGTGTGTACTGTGTTTATTTATTATGTATATATAAATACACACAGTATATATTTTGGAAATATTTACATGTATATACATATATATTTATATTATTACCGTATATATAAATATATTTAATATATAAACATAACATTTTTCTTAAATATATACATGCATGTGTTTGTATTTACATATACATAATAAATAAACACAGTACACACACATATATTATGTAAACTAAAACTTATTTTGGATGCGATTAATCGCGATTAATCGTTTGACAGCACTAATAATAGTAATGATAATAATAATAATGCTATATTAAGCTAAATATGTATTATTATTATTATCAAATTTAATGTATAAAGTGTTTTTCACAATATCCCATTATTATTATTACAGATTTAATTCAGAAAGGCTAGTTTTTTTTGTTTTTTTTTGTACTTTTAAACTGTTCTGGGTCTATATAGTAGTAGTAGTAGTAATAATAATAATAATGCTATATTTAACTTAAATATTTAACTTATATACTTATCTATTTAACTTATATATTAAACTTAAATATTTGTTGTTGTTGTTGTTGTTATTAAAGATGTAATTTATAAAGTGCCCGATAGAGAAATTATGTTTAAAAAAAAACAGCACCCACAGAAAAAGCAAGACAAAACTCTATATTAACTAATTCAATGTGCATTTTCAATTAATTTTTTAAAAGAGGTACAAAGCTGGGCTGTGTAATCTCTGTGGCATAAATACAGTTTACAAAGGCTGTAAATGAAAGACTAAGGAAAGCGTGTAATTCTCCTGAATGTTTGTGATGTGCGTTTGGCACAGGCTTTGTGAGCTGAGGAGAGAGTAAGATGAAGGTCTGGGGTGTGATGCTGGCGTGTGCACTGACGCTGAGCTGCGTGTCCTCCGTCCCGAACCCAGCCGGACAGTGCTCTCAAAGACCACAGGACCTACAGAGAAAACCATACAAACATCTGCAGCCAAGAAGTCACTCAGGTCAGGAGAAGCCATTCGATTCTTACTATTAAATATATAAAAGTCACATGAATACACACACAGGTGTGATAAAGCGTATTTCGGGACACACCTGATACTGTTGTGATGGTTAAGTAAAGAAGTTTCAGGTGACCCATTGTACCTGGGTGAGACACTACTCTAGTTCTATCAGCTTACAAACTGAGCTTACAACTCCATTTGAACCTGTATTATATCTGGTATCTGTGGACAAAAGCAGTATTGTTGCTAAAAGCTGTCAGAATAATGCAAACTATATCATGTTATGGCTCTTTGATCACTCTACTCGTCCTGTCATAAAGGCACATCTAAACACTACCACCTTTACATACTGTCAAAACACAATGTACAACGCACTTGAAAGGGTCATATCAGCAGTCTGTGTTCTCCCGGAGATCCTCTAGCCAAGGTTTCCTGCAACAAAAACAGGCATGGTTTAGTTTTACACGACCACCCTGTCTGACTCTTAGAATTAAACAGGCTCTTTCTCTAATGCAACTTTTTATTTACAGTTTTAATTCATCTTAATTTTAGTTTCGGTTTTCATAATTTTGTTATGTGCTTTTTGTCAATTATTTGTTTATATATATATATATATATATATAGGGAGAGAGAGCTGTATTTTTATTTGAGTTTTAGTAATTTTGTTTTCCATTTTTATTAGTTTTTATTTTTCTATTTAGCTATTTTTATTTTTAAGTAATTTGTAAACTTTTATTTATTTTTATTTCAGTTTTAGTAATTTTGCTGTGTTTTATTAGTTTTTTTATTTCTCTATTTTGCTATAACTTATTTTTTATTTCACTTTTAGTAAGTTTGTTACATGCTTTGGTCAATTTTATAATTTTTTTCAATATTTCTATTTAGCTTTAATTCTTTGTTTTAGTATTTTTTAGTGCTTTGTCATTTTTATTAGTTTTTTTTTCTCTATTTAGCTATAATTTATTTTTTATTTCAGTTTTAGTAACTTTATGTGCTTTTGTCATTTTTATTAGTTTTTTTTTCTCTATTTAGCTATTATTTATTTTTTATTTCAGTTTTAGTAACTTTGTTATGTGCTTTTGTCAATTTATTAGTTTTTTATATTTCTTTGGTGAATTTTAGCATTTCTTTCAATATTTCTATTTAGCTTTAATTTTTTGTTTAAATTTTAGTAATTTTGTGCGCTTTTGTCATTTTTATTAGCATTTTAATTTTTCTATTTAGCTTTATTTTTATTTCAGTTGTAGTTTTAGTCCTTCATCTTAAACTTATTTTATTTCAGTTTTTCATCTTATATTTATATTTTCTGTTCTTTTTTTACTTTCAATAAATATTTTTTTATTCTGGAGAGGAAGTTTTCACTTCAGAAATGGAGAAAAAAAATGTTTTCATTAGATCTCTTTTTTTTTTCCATGATATGACCCTTTTAAAGCATGCATATATGTAAAGAGTATGACCTTTCCACATAAAACTACCTTAGTAGATTCAGAGGCTTTTGTAGCTCATTTTAGCATATTGTTTAAAATCAGATTGTATCTGTAATGCAAATGCAGGAACATCTCTTGCCTCTGTCATCCAGACAGCTTTCCCACACCACACTCAGCCTTCACCCACAGACCCAAGAGATCTCCAAAACGGAGAGGTTTCCTTCGTAACAAGATGGACAGAAAGAGACCGAGTCGTGACGAGAGAGAGAAGAGCAAAGGAAGAGCGTGTGCACTGAGACAAGTCCAGCTGAAAGTGTCTGATCTGGGTCTGGGCTACCGGAGTCAGGAGGAGCTGATATTCAGTTACTGCAGCGGCGTGTGTATGAACTCCCTTACAAACTATGACAAAATCCTCACCGGCCTCGCCAGCAACGGCAAAAACATTCTGCGCAGCTCTCCTCCCACCGTCTGCTGCCGACCTGTCGAATACGACGACGACCTGTCCTTTCTGGATGACAACCTCATATACCACACCATGAAGAGGCACTCGGCACGGAAATGTGGCTGTGTCTAAGCAGCTGTGATAGACAATGACACCAGACGGGAAAATCAATGGAAACAATTTCAGGTTATTACATGTGTGAGCATGGCTCGGTCGAGGGAATCATCATGATTGCATTTCTCTAAGAAGATACAGGATAAGGAATTGCAAGAATAGCATTGTAAGATGTTCAAAAACTGGTACATACACACTCAGAAAAAAAAAAGCTGTAACTGGGGCGCTACCCTAAGATACAAAAGCTAAAAGGTGTGAATATGTACTATTTAGGGTAAATAAGGTAACTTAAAATACCGCCCCAGTGACAGCTTTGTACCCTTTTTCTGAGAATGTACATCATTTAACCTATAGGAAAGGCACATCTTAAACAGCAAGACAGGATATTTTGTGTGCTGTGCGTTTTTATAAGCTCTTATGAAGAAGAATTTCGAAAGAGAATTTTCTCTGATTCTTATGTTCATTGTTAAACACAAAACCCAAATGAATGGTTTTGATGAAATTAATTCATCCCTATTTATATATATATATATATACAGTGCCTTGCGAAAGTATTCATACCCCTTTATTTATTTCACGTTTTATGTTGCAGCCTTATGTTAAACTGCTTTAAATAACTTTTTTCCCACATCAATCTATACACCATAATGACAAAGCAAAAACAGAACTGTCACAACTTTGTAAATTTATTAAAAATAAAAAACTGAAATAAGTACATTGCATAAGTATTCAAACCCTTAACTCAGTACTTAGCTGAAGCACCTTTACAGCCTCATCAGCATTTGGCAATTATCTGTCATTTTTCTCCTCACCTCTCAAGCTCCGTCAGGTTGGATGGGGGCAGACACACATTTTCAGGTTTCTCCAGAAATCCATTATGGATAATGAAGGCTACATGATTCTGTGAACCTTCAATGCAGCAGAATTTTTTCTGAACTCTTCTCCAGATGTGTGGCTTGATGCAATCCTGTCTCTGAGCTCTTATTTTGACCTCAGGGCTTGGTTTTTGCTCTGATATGCATTTTCAGCTGTTAGACCTTTTATTAAGATGTGTGTGCCGTTCCAAATCATACGCATTCAATTGAATTTGCCACAGGTTAACTTCACTTGAAGTGTAGTAACATCTACAAGCACTATGAATGCTCCTGAGCTCAATTTCAACTGTCCCAGATAAGTGTTTGAATACTTATGAAATGGAATCATTTAAGTTTTTTATTTTTAATAAATTTGCAAAGATGTTAAAAACCTGTTTTTTGCTTTGCCATTATAGTGTATGGAGTGTAGAATGATGTGGGGAAAAAAATAATTTAAAGCAATTTAACGTAAGGCTGCAACATAACAAAACGTGAAAAAAATGATTGCAAAAAATACTTTTGCAAGGCACTGTATATTTTTGAATATCTATTTATATGCCCCCGCCCCCAAGTTCTTTTTTCTTTGTCTAATAAAAATTAACAATAAAAAATAACAATTTACTCACTTCTACATTGTTTCAATCCCGTATGGCATCCTAAAAGATGTTTTGCAGAAAGTTCATGCTGCTCTTTTTCCATAATGTCAGCACATTAAAAAAATCTATTCCAAAAGATTCATGCACTATATTTCAAGACTTCTGAAGCTTTTCATGATGAACAGACCAACATGTCTTTAATAAGTGAAAATCTTCCTATCTGTTGTAGTACTTGAAGCCACCATGAAAAGAAAATTCACCCTATTTTCTAAATGCATATTATAGATCTCATTAATTCATTTGTGCATTTTTTAATTATTTTTGACCTAACATTTAATCAAAACGTCTTAACTGAATCTTCCAGTATCATTCCTGATGTATGCAGGAATCCTCCAATCATTTAGTCCGCTTAAACCCCGCCCCTTCAAGCTCCTTTCATCTGTCTCCACTTTTGAATGCCACGCCCATATCCCAACATCCAATCAGCAACCGAAAGACAGAATCAAGTCCCCGCCCTACTTCTTTCTTTTTCGATAATTTGTTCCATTCTGATGTACATCAGAATAAAGAAGAAAAGATCTGTTGCTACTTAAGTTTTATCGCAACTTCAAATCTCATTAACCAGAAAAGAAAATATTGCTACTCATACCTGGCCTTGTTGCAACTCAGGCTCACTGGAAATACGTCTGCCTACATTTCTGCAAAACCTGAAATAAGTAGCTCTGGGTACATTTAGCTGAATTTGTCAGATGACACGTCCACAGGAGGCGCTATAAGCTGTATAATTTTTCTCCATTGCAGATATGGTTTTCGCAATGCTGTACCGGGTGAGCTACCGAGCAAGTTTACTTTATCAGAAAAGCCATATTGAGAAGAACATGTGAGATGTTAAAATGTATGTAAAAGTGTTTTGAGGGCATGAGAGTATTGCGCAATGAACCACTTGAAAAATTAAGCCTTTATTTATCGATAATCTTCTCCTGTAATCATAATTTGTGTGAAAAGGAGCAAAAGTTGTTGGTGTTTTTACAGCCCCTAGTGTTCATTTCACCTGGAAACTGCAGGGAAATGTATGCATCATGCATTTCTAATGAGCCTGGGTTGCCTTTATAATATTAATTTATCTATATCTTATCTAATTCATCTTATCGACTTTTCTGCTCCACAGAAGAAACTGTCACATGGATTTTGAATGGCAATGAGCAAATGGTAACTTCCCCAAAATGCCAAACTTTAGGTATTTATGAGTCACTAATTGAACTGATTTGTTTTACTGCTGTGGTGCTCTAAAGTGTACTGTATTATTGACAAAGCTGGTTATCCAGTTAACGTTTACCTCTCAGCATTGTATTTGTCAGTTTTGTACAGCAAGGAAAATGCTAGCGAACCCAAATTTAGTGAATGTTATTTTTATATAATTTATATCATTCTATTTTGTTAACCTAGAACAGATGCTTTGGTATTTGTATATTTGTAATCAGTGTTTAAGTCAACATGAAATCAAAACTGACCCTGTTATCCTAGTCTTCCTATGAACATTTCATCAGAACATCAGAAAAATAACTCATAGCTAAATAGCTAATAGTCTTGCTAAAATCTTGGCAGTAGTTTAAATAATTGAAAGGCAGTTAATGTAATAACTTACAGAAATAATAGCAAATAACGGCAGTGAAATACAAGCATTACCATTTATTACTTGATTGTCAGCCTCCAGATCCTGGTCAAAAAGCTTCCGGAAAAACCCACATCTAGCTGAAACCTGGAAAGTATACCACATTATGGAAGTAAAATGAGAGAATGTCATTTCATGCTGACTTTGTCAAAACAACATCACACCATTTAGTTACATACATGTCGTATGTCAACATCACAGTTATGGCTTAAAAATCTGTTAAAAGAGACTGTAACATGTGCAGTGAGTTTATAACTTGTATGTAATGGTTGGAAACACAATAAAGAGCTTGGGTTTGTGGAAAAGAGATGTATAAATGGAAAAGAAAAGAGAATGAAACTGGAGATATGGAGTGTGGTGGAGATCTGATCTCTAATTCAGAGTTCACGTTTCGGCCGCCGCACACACCTGTCATCACACACCACACGGGACACCAGTTAATACACCAAACCCACAAGGAACAACCTTGTTAATGCTGTTACCTCAACATGACGAACAATGACCCAGGTCAACGGTTACATCAGTAATTAGTCATTAGCTGTTGTAAATCTGTAATGTGAGTACTAGACAGAGAGCAGGAGAGCATTCTGAATATAGAGCCTAAATGTTGGGTTCTGGAAGTAAAAATCCAGTTCCACTGAGATATAAAAAAAAACTTAAGCAGACCATTTATTGGATTTCTTGAAATAGAAATCTTTTTTAACATCACAAGACTTCTTCATTTCACTGCCTGTGTGAAAAGGTCTCTTACCTTTTGCTACTTCACAGCCGGTCTTTCTGTTCAGCTTGTAGCTCGACTCGACGCTCCAGCCTCTTCTTCTTTATCTGTAATTATAGAGCAGCATTTCAAGTCAATATCTGAAAGAACGTCCACAGCGTTCAGCTCAAGTGGTGAAGCGCCTCATTACAGTGCTTTGTGTGTTAACAGAAGACGTGCCATCATGAGCAGTAATAATACATCTCTTTGTGTCCGTTTAATGTATATAGAGACAAATGTAGAGGGTCTGCTGAGAAATCTGCTGCTGCATAGGTTTACTATATTTTAATGGAATAGTTCACCCAAAAATTTAATTTGGTTAAATGTACTCATTCAAGATGAGTTTGTTTCTTCATGGGAACAGAAGAACATCACTTACTCACCAATGGTCCTCCGCAGTGAATGGGTGCCATCAGAATGAGAGTCCAAACTGCTGATAAAAACATCACAACCCAGCCATTAATTAACATCTTATTATGGACTTGCATTTTGGCCAAAAGCGACTGTTTAAAGCTAAAATGTGTTAATGATGGATTTGTTTCTTGCAAACACTTTTCACTTCACAAGATGTTTATTGATGAACTGGAGTGGCGTGGATTACTTGTGATGTTTTTATACTAAAATAACCAAAACTGAAATACAAATTCATAAAAACCTATATAGACATTCAAAAATAAAAAAAAACGTAAAAATGACTAAAACGTAAAAAAGGAAAGTATAAAAATAAAAGCTGAAAGTATGAAACGTGGAAACGTATCAGACGTTCAAGAGAAAGACGCTATTTTTTAGAAATGGTAATAGTTTGTTTGACAGGATAGAACAATCGATTAAATACATTTTAGGATTTTAGATTATTTGTAATTGATGCGAGGCGAATCTAATGTTTTAATGCATTCTGAATGCACAAATAACTTACATTGATCTATATTTCATACACATTTATTCTCATGAAGAACTGTGGACTATATTCTGTGTCTTTCATCAGTTGAAATCACGTTGCGAGATGAAGGCTTCAGCTAGTCATAACATACATTGTTCTCCCAGAATGACGTACGGGAAAAACATTTCCATTGAGCAAGCACCTGTTGTCCGGTTTCCAGCACCTGTGCACCAGCTGGCAGGTAAAGTAACGTGATGTTCTACACAGAAAGAACTTAATGTACCAGATATATTCTTATACATCAACTTTGGACCAATGAATCTTCACTGAGGGTCACGTTATTTAAACATGAACATATACCATTTATATGTATGCGTCTTAGATCTTTGAGTTCAGCTCATGAAAAATGGGGGCAAAAACAAAAGGGTTGTGTTTATAATTTTGTTCAGTGTATATGTATACATAGTTTTTCAATTTTAGAAGCAAGATTAACATTTAACAGCTCGTTAACAGAGCAGTACATCTCATGTTGAAAGGCTACATATCCTAGATTTTTTTCTAAAGACTCCTAAAAAGTAGCATTTATGCATTTTGAACATGATTTAATTGCTGTGTTTGAGGCATTTTATCAGTTCACTGTTAACAGTAAACAGAAAAACAATCCTAGTAAATTCATGGAAATTCTCAACTTATGCTCTGCGCCAAAATATTTCATAGATTAGAAATTGCTTTTGGCAAGAACAGCGTCTATAAATGGTGCAAATGAACCCATTAAACAGCGGAACGTCATGTGAATTCATCGATCCAAAGGAATCCAGAGAAAAAGACAATTCACATGGAAAACTCACGTTTCTGGTACTTCCGGTTCCAGTGGAAACAGAGGAGCCTCTTTCCTCAAAAAAAAAAAAACATGTACAAAACTCAGTGCAAAATCATGTTTTAGTAAAAAAAATAAATAATTTTTTTTTCATCTGAATAGATACTTGCATGATAGCACCATGATGCATGTATAAATTAGTGATTGACATCCAGCTGTCATCTCAGAAAAAAACTTAAGGTAACATGTTTTAACTTTTGGAAGTACAAATAAGTTAATAAAGAGATATTGCTAATACTTCCAGTTCATTACACAGCTAAATGGCAGGGTGAGCACATTGCATTGTGGGATACAGTACGTAGCACAGTGTGCTTATACACTGAACACTTTGCAGTATTTTGTCCATACAGAAAATATGCATACCGTTTATAGAATATGAACTACATACTGACAATATTAAGTAACTAAATACTATGCAGTATATACACCTTATAGTGCCTAGTACTCTTTAATTGTTTACTAAAAGTGAGTGACACACTAGGTATACAACAAACTTTTTAAACTGTATGCTACAGTACTGTCACATGACACTATATTAAATGCATGTTTAATTCAAATCTAGAGTCTCGTACAGTTGGAAATAAACACAAAGGCTGAAAAGCATACTTTTGTAGTATTCTTACTATTTCTACCATGCAAAGATATGACAGAAATAGTATGCTACTCTAAATTCAACAATATAAAATACTTCCTCCCCCCCCCAGTGTAAACCTAATATTTCTGTAACAAGGACACATTAAAATAATGTGTGACTTTATATTAATTTCTTATACTACAAAAAATGACTTGGGGCACCTTTACCCTGGACGCATTTCTCCGCGTAATTTCTTGTACTCTCTTCACTACACCTGTCAATAAAGGAAGCGTGCATGGCAAAAAACGCAATAAACAAAAAGACAACAGAACAAGATTTGCAAACAGACAGGATGACTCTTGCACATAAGAGAAGTAGAAAATTTATTGCAGTATTTGTTCCATCAGAGGCATGTGGGTCCCTTTACGCTGAGCAGGGCGACCTGTAATCGCATATCTCCTTCGACACAGCCCTCCTCACAGACACTGCATGCTATACACAATAAATTACAGCCACACGGTGCTATCGTACAAAATGGACAAACCGCTCAACAGAGAGAATCATCATCATCAGCCAGTTAAGAAGGAGCTAAGCTATAGAAAGCCGCTTGACGCTAAGAAATCCAAAAGGAAAATAGAAAAAAATAAAGTAAAAACATCAACAAACTATGTGTTCTTTCAACATTCAGTATATATTTAAGTTTCTTTTATAGATATAAACAATATTTTTATGTTAAACTATGATACACTGGGAGTAGAAATCAAACAACCAGAAATCTGCTGCACAACAGCGAAGGAGCACCCATACAATGTTTCTCCAAACATTTTATTCCTGTGATATGACGATGCACTCTGGCGCAGAGGGCCAAACGTCACCGCCAGACCCAGAGTGCATCAGAGAGTGAAAGAGCTTGTAGTGTAGAATAACCGCTTGTGTTTGGCTGACCCAGGGGATGTTTGGCTGATAGGCATGTTGGTATATGGAGAGACGGTGAGTGTGTGTGTTACATTAGGCTGAGAGGATCCGAGATGGGAGGTATGTGCGTGCGTGCGTTTACGTATTATTAGCTGGAGTTCCTGTCCTTGGCAGCGTAGAGTGACCGTAGAGTCTGCGCCACTTTGTGGTTGAGCTTGTTGCCACTGGTGAGTGTGATTTTTTTGTAGATGATGTCAGTCTCTCTGATGGTGTCCAGCCAAGGCACCAGCTTGCGTCCGTCGCGCCGCTTGGCCTCGGTCCAGGAGCTGGAGTATGAGCCCGCCATCCAGTGGATGCTGTAACCGTCGCTGTTCCTCTGGATCACACGTGCGATCTGCGGCCGGTCTCGGTATTTGGGGCAGTGGATGGCGATGATGTCCAGCACGCTGACGGACTCGTTCATGTTAGTCAACAGCAGGTCCGCCGAGTCTGCCGCGCGCCTCCCGCGTCGAGACGCCTGCGAGGAGAGACACGGAAACTGGTCAGACAGTCTCTAAGTTGCATACTGGTGCTAACATTTGAATTGGAGTCATTTATTTGAACGTGCCCTTATTACACCCTTATTAGATCCATTTATTATACAGGGTTTCTGCAGGTTTACTGAAGGTAAAGATTCAAGACTTTTTTTAAGACCATGCAAAGAACATTCAGGGAATAAATCGAATGGAAAACAATACATCAGTATTAGCAACAGTTCATGTTTTAAAATAAACAGTTTCCAACAGATTTAACTTATTTTACAAAAAAAGAAGAAATTGAACAAAATTATTGTTTATGATTGAAACAAGTGCTGATGTCTGCCCAAGGTCTCAAAAAAACATTTAACTAAAAACAAGCTTTCATACTCCACTGACTGATGTTTGTTCTTGTTTTAAGCATAAACTCACTTCATTTTGTTTAATTTCTCAGAAAACAAATTATATTAAATGAATGAAATCTTTAGGCAAATTAAGACTTTTAAGGTATCTTAAGACCCGCAGAAAGCCTGCTATAATAACAGCAAACTGTATGATTAAAAACTAGTAACATTAAACCAAAACGTACAATGTAAAAAAAAAAAAAAAAAATTGATTTGTTAACTTTTTTTTTTTTTACACAAAGAATAAGCTGCTAAGAGGATTGGACTGGGTTGTTAAAGATATGTGACACTGACAAAAAATGAGATTTTTCTCGATATTTTCTTGGATTTTGTGAACAACGGTAATATATATTAGCCAAGTGTGTTTTTTTTTTTGCTGCTGCTTTGGCTAGAGCTTTGTTTGGAACTATGAAATAGAGATCGACCGATAGGGGGTTTTCACTGGCCGATGCCGATGCCGATATTTAGAAATCAGGGCAGCCGATATATGATGCCAATTTTTTTTGCCCGATATGTTTGGCCGATTTTCTTTTTTTTTTCTTCATCTCCTAAAAGTGAGTTTGAGTAAATGATTATTGCAGGGTACAAGACAGTAATAGTAGTAGTAGCCTAATTCAGAGTAAGAATACATGGCTCAAAACTTAAGCACCTTCTCAAAACAGTTCTGAAGCATGCTTTTTGTTTATGTTTGCTGACAGACACCAGTGTTTCCCACAGACTTGCAAATGCAAATTCATTCTCT